>NC_054473.1:121109045-121379045 GCF_017639515.1 Carcharodon carcharias | reverse complement strand
GTAGTGACTTTTGTTTTTTCATGGTGAGAAACCAGACACCATGAGAGTCAGAGGGAAGCTAATGTCCGGGACTGGGGAATTGAGGAATTGGATTTGCCGTTACTGGTATTGCAGTCAGATGAATTCTTCACACATAGCCCTGGCAGAGAGAGTTTGTCTCATCTTTTCCTCTTCCTCCTCCTCATGCTCCTGCTCCTCAGCTGCTCAACATATAGCTGGTGGCAGGGATTGTCCCCTCATGAGGTTGTGCAGCATTCAATAGACCACCACAAACCTTGACACTCCCTCTGCCAAATACTACTGGGTTGTTTCTGCACACCGGAATCATCAGCCATGTCATCAGTGGGTAGCTCTAGTCGCCCAGTAGCCACCGCCTGGTTTGTGGTTTTGGTTTAAAGACAGCTGTCAAGAGGACTGGCTCATAATGAAGGAATCATAACTGCTGTTAAGGATACCAGGCATTGACCTGTAAGATTTGCTCTCTATGACCACACAGCAGCTGGATGTGGAGGGAGTGGGCTCTCGATCAGTTTTGGAATAGAACAGAGTTAACATGCTGTGCCCACAAAGGGATTTGCGTGCAGTCAATGGCTCCCTACACTATGGGAAAGCCTGCAATCCCAGTGAAACTGTGTTCTTGCTATATGATTATCTTTGGCTAGTCAGAATAAAATGTAGTTTGGTCTCAATGCCTCAGTGACCTTCCTTACACCACGGTGGATGTCCAACTGTGAGATGTTGCAAATATCTCCAGGTCCAACCTGAAAAGAGCCAGACACATAAAAATCTCTAGCCCACAGTCACCTTCACAATCACTGAGAGTGCAGTCCTTGCCCTGCTCTGAGGCTGTAGTTGTGGCTGCAGCAAGTGTCAGATTTCAGACTGAAGAACAGACATTGCACACATTGTTCCTCACTGAGATCCAGGAGAATTGCTGCCCAATCAGCCTGAGTGAATATGGTCTCCCACTGAGAGCTCTTCTCCCCCTTCTGCCTTTCTCCTCCTCCCTCTTCCAGCAGTTTGTCCTGCTCTACGTAACCTCTGCTCATTCCCCAAGTCATACTGTATTCCAAAGGAAAATGCTTATTAATGCACCCATGTTTGAGAATAATTCATCTGTGCAGAAGACTTGAAGTTATCAAAACGTCCTTCAGCACCTGCTACACCACTCCCTGTGGATTTTTGCAACTTGAAACAACAAAGAAAGAAGCAAACACTTGTAAGATCAAAGCAACAACCAGAAGAAACTGACTGGAAGGTAGCCTGTAGGTAGTTGATGATCCCTTTAAATAGTTTTGTTGGAGGGGGGTGGGGGTGGGCTGGGTGGGGGGTGGCGTTCTTCCTGCTGACAAACATGTACAGCTGTGCGAGATCAGGAGAGAGCATTAACTGGATGGTCGATCTCTAAAATGACACCACTGATGTCAAAACAATATTTCACACCGATTGATGTCATGATCAGTCTGCTCAGTGTACTTCAGCAGCCATTCAGTGTGTATATACAGTGCAAAATGTCTTCAGACCCAATTCACCATAAAAATGTGCACGCAACACAGCATCAATTTTGAGGTTAAAGGGCACACATAGCACCCAAAAAAACAGGTGCAAAGGGTTTCAGTTTTGCGCCCACTGTGTCATGTCAAAACCAACCTTTGAGCTTTTTGAATGACAGATTTTTATTCCCTTGTAGTTTTTTGGTAATGTAACAATGTGAGCCTGGACCGTTACTGAGTTTCCTGAGTGGTAAACCTTGCAGCAGTTAGTGAATTCCTCAAGGCCGGGTTTAACGTTGCGGGTGTGGCCTGAACCAGCACGAAATCGAGCGAGAACATGTCAGGCGAGTGTCCTGCCGTCATCCCCCCCCACCCCATGATGTGATTGGTTGGCGCGCATGGAGGTTGAAAGCGCTCCCGCTGACAATTAAGTGGGCAATTAATCCCATTAAAAAGTTAATTGTATTGAATGTCACGTTGCCCCTGCGATTTTGTGGTCGACGCAGAGGCAACGCAGGCAGGCGGCCATTCCCATTTGATAGATTTCTCGTTCCAGGGAGGGACACAAGGGGATCAGCCCTGGCAGTGTGAGTGGTTAGGAGTTTAGATGAGAGTTTGCTGCTGGTTTGTTTCTGATAGTTTGTCGCCTTTTCTCTGTTTTCTGCTGGACTCTTTATATTGCTAGCTTTTCTTTTGAGAACTCTTTTGTCTCTCCAGCTTTCTTGAAGGCTTTCTGCCTAGTGCACCCTTCAGTGCCATTTGCATTGCAGCAAATGTGTATAGTATACTCTGCTGGTGGGACCTCCTCTGAAGAGGACGAGAGGGGCAGAAGGGTGAGGAGGCCAGGTCTCCACAGGCAGTGGCCCAGGGAGCAATCTTTGGGAGGAAAGGCGCGGGCACAGGGGATGCAGGGCCAGCAGGAAGAGCAAGATGAAGAGTCCTCAGAAGACGCCATTATCCTGCATCCAGAGTCTACAGGTAATGATCCAGCTACCTCAAAATGTCTGAGGTCTAGTGCAGAAGGAGGCTCCACCTCTCCAGGGAAACTGTAACCTCCATATATCAGGTGATTGGATCGGAGATCATTTCCAACCGTGGTGACCACCCTATGCCAGCGGCCCTGAAGGTCACGATAGTCCTCAACTTTTTTGTCACCGGTTCTTTCCAGGGATCAGTGAGGGAGCTAAAGGGATCTAAGTGGTTTTTCCCAATCTGCTGCCCACAATTACATCAAGCTGGTCACTGACACTCTCTTCAGATGGGTCACGACATTCATTCATTTCCAGACCGACAAGGCCACCAGGTTGAGCAAGCCAGAGGTTTTGCAGCAATTGCAGGCTTCCCCTGCATCCAGGGTTCCATCAGCTGTGCCCATGTGGCCATCAAAGCACCAGTGGGTGAGCCGGGTGCCTTCGTGAACAGGAAAGGGTTCCACTCCATGAACGTGCAGATAGTTTGCGATCACATGACACAGATTCTGCAAGTCTCTGCAAGGTACCCTGGCAGCTCCCATAATGCTTACATCCTGCGACACTCCCAGGTGCCATGGCTTCAGCTTGATTGGATGGTTGGCTGCTGGGTGACAAAGGATATCCCTTGATGCTGCTCCAGCACCCAAGAACAGGAGTGGAGGAGAAATGCAATAGGAGTCATGCCTCTACAAGGGTGGTGATTGGGAGGACCTTTGGGCTGCTCAAGATGAGGTTCTGCTGCCTGGACCATTCAGGAGGAGCACTGCAGTATCCTCTAGGGCTCGTCTCACTTATTATTGTTGTGTGCTGCACTCAGCACATGTTGGCTGTGTCAAAGGGGGATCTTTTGAAGGTTGAAAACAGCAAGGCATCTTCCCAGGCCATAGAGGACGACTTAACTGATGGGTCTGACGAGGTGCTGAAAGAGGGTGAGGACGTGGCTGCACAATTGATGAACGTTGTGGGAGGCAGGGAGATTAGGGAGGACTTGACTCTCTGTTCATTCATCTTGGCATCCAAGGCATGGCCTGAAAGTGAGGGCATGGGTAACACCTCCTTACTGAATATTCCTGATGAGGCCATCCTGTGACCCCTAGGTCAACTAGCTACCTCTGAAATAAAGTTTGCAGTCCACTCATCTGTCACAAGCCACTCCCATCAATGAGAAACATAAAACACATTCAGACCATGAAACATATTAACACCTTCTAACAGTGGTCACGTTTACACAATTTGGACATAGAACACGTTTCAGCTGAAATAATACCACCCGTGACAACCCCTCTGGTGTTTATAGTGTTGTTACTCCCACTTGTGAGTGCTGCATCTCGATGCCACCCCCTTGCTGGCAGTAGCGTTAGAGGCCGCCAGCGGACTGTGAGGACCTGTCAGCCCTGATGACCTTGGCAGACATCCTCTGGCCGACGGAACTTGTGCAGGCCACGCCTGGGAGGGAACATCCAGCGCCGTTGCTGGGTGCTCCTCAGTCATCGTCTCCTCACCAGATGCCACAGGCACTGACAGAGGGGAGGAGCAGCTGCTGCCTCCGTATGCAGCGCCCTGAGGGTGTAACACGCAGCTGGCTTGCCAATGTGAGGTTGGTTTGAACCCCCCTGCTCGCCATTGATGGACGAGCATCTAGCAGAGTGACTAGGTGCCTCGTCCATCTCTCACACTGGCAGTGACCTGCTGAGATCAGTGCCAGTGCATGGCCTTGCAGGTCCAAGCGCAGACCCTGAAACGCCTAATTCTGTTCCTGGAGCTGCCTCTTCATGAAAGTCACCAGTCTCTCAATGGAGGAGGCTGTCTGCTCAGAGGTCCGGGTCAATGCAGTGCTCATGCTCCACGTGGACTCCTCCATGACAGAGACCATGGCACACAGATCATCAGGGATCTCTGCCAGATCTTCCCAAGCATTCTGCTGGACATCCAGCATATGGCACCTGATGGACAACTCCGGAAGCTCATCATCTGCCTTGGATTTAGCATGCTCCTTGTCTCCAGCAACCTTCCGGCTGCTGGCGCCCTGGGCACTCTCTGCCTCTGCTAGCTCCTCAAGCGAGTGTGATGTGCCCTCACCACTGTGCACTATCAACTGATCTGACGTGCTATTGCCCACGATGTGCCTGTATCTGCGCTGGTGCTTGGATTGGAAAGATGATGTGACACAGGCGCATCTGTCCGCGGCTCCTCCTCGGGCGTCAGAAGAGTTCCCTCAGCGTCTATTGGGCATCGTGAGGATGGCGCTTCTGAGGGAGGAACAGAATACATCAGCTGACTATGTTATAACAAAGTGACTGTGCATGAACTACGGTCACTTGTCAGAATGGACTGATGCCTCACTGAGGCACTGAGATTGGACGAGCAATGGGGACTGTTAATTAGAACTTCACATTGGAGATGTCATGATCCTACAGCTCTTATACACTTCCCCAGTCTCTCACCTACCCTCTGGACTGTTACCTTCATCCGAGACCCCTGCCTCTCTGCGGCCAGTGGACCTTGCTCCAGAGTCCCAAGTCCAGGGCGTCCATCTCGAACTTGCAAAGTATCAATATGTTGGAGATCCCACCACCCATTCGTGCATGCTGCAACACATTATGGCTTCTCTTCTCCTGTCTAGACAAAAGTGCATTCATTAGTGCACCCTCTACCTGCCACTCCATCCCAGCCTCGCCACACCCCTGCCATCCCAAAGAGATGCAGGCTGAGGTGTCCATCAGATTAGCACACCTTACCCCCCTGTACACACAAGGCAAGTGGGCACATCTCCCAGCCTTGGTTCGCACAGGTAAATGTGCCATTTGGCACTTTGCATTTCACACCCCTGAGAATCACGAAGAACAACCACCCACTAAGACACCTATACACAGTTCCATGCCAAGTTGGTATTATTACTGATCGCTGAAGATCATTGAACCTTTTCCGGCACTGGATCCATGTGTGGTGCACAACATCATACCCGCTCATCTGGGCAGCCACCTCCATCCAGGCCTTCTTCGTCAGGTGGGGTGGCCTCCTTTTGCCATCCTGCAGCATGAGAATATCATGCCAGGCACTCACTGCCTCCACCAGAGTGCGGAGACACTCGTCAGTGGGGCAGCATGCCCACTGTCATTGCCCTCCTGTCTGATGTGCCCAGCGGGTGCTGAGGCCATAACTGCTGCCAGACATTAGACTCTCTTCTGGACAGCTCCCTGAGTCTCCTCACAAATCCCTGGTAGCCTTCAGGGAACTGCCTGTACAGTTTTTGAACCTTCCCATGCGGGTCCCCATTGGACCTGGTGCCCACCAGTCTCCCACTCCCACCGGCAGCACTGTCCCAATGTCCAGGTGCTTTTCATGCTGCTCGGCCCTAAATTGACCAGCCAGCATGAAATTAGTGTTTCTCAGTCACGAACGTAGCCAGAAGCAAATATCATGTCCACTTCAAGCTCACGATTTTGCACCCACAACATGTGCAAAATTCAGGCCTAAGTGTCTGCTCATTGTATAATCTGGCCAATTTGAGTTAGAGGGTCCTTGTTCCCAAAGTCAAGGAACTGACCAAGGCCTCTGCAGTGCAGAAACCCAAAAGGCTTGTTTCTAAACGTGATCAACATTATCAAGTAAGCATAAGATAAGGAATTGACACTGCAAACCTCTTGATTAAGTCCTTCCACAATACCTCACTTATGGCTTTTGTCACTTTTAATGCCACTCATTCAGACCTAACTGTGGCTGCCTTGAGTATCTCTACTCTGGGATTGAAGATACAGCTCTGAATCTTGCAGAGGTCAACTGTGTTGACCGTTTCAAGTTTTGTCCTTCCTTCTTACACATGTTTTATAACCACAGAAATCTGAAGGTCTCCTCCAAACAACACTGAATTGTAGCCAATTTAAACCATACATAACAAGACCCACCATGCTTGAGGTGAACCTTTGAATGTGTCCTCTGTTGCAAACTTGATACTGGTGTATTAGTTGAAATCCTCACAATACTTGACTCTTGTTACTTTGTGTTGTGATTTGAAATGGACAGCTCTACAAGGCAAGGAGGTCCTTGCTTAGGAGGTGCCTCAATTGAGAGTAAGCAGACATTAAATCCACTGGGCAGTACTCTTCCATCATTGGGAGCCCCAGCTTCAGGCTGTGATTAAAGGAGTCAGTCACGCAATTTTTGAAAGTTGTGTTCCAGATTGACTCACTGAAGCAGCAGCAGCAGCAGCTTGCTCTGGATGACCTACATTCTGAATTTAGTAACCAGCTCTGTTAACCCAAGGGACATTGCTCTGCAGTTGGCTTCGCATTTTGGGTATCCCAAATGTGCTACAAGATAAGCTGTTTCAGATGCCTTTTGATGAAAAGGATCGCATTATGGAATGAATTTACATTAAGTGGCAATGAACAGCTGCTGACAGTGGAGAAGACAAATTATCCAGTTACACATGGCCAAGGTGAAATATAAAAATATATCTGCAATAAATAATTACTGGTTTGAACATTTGTTCCACATACTTTTGCCTTTTTGCTTTGATTGAATTCCAAGTTGCTGCTTGTTATTCAGATGATTTCCATTCTTGAGAAGAATACTAGGCTGTGAGCTTCCCCATTGTTTTGTATTTTATAGTTTCCTGTGTGTGATTTTTGCTGTTGTGACAGCCAATATATATTGAAGGCAAGTAGAAGAATGGCAAGTTGGAGCACAGTACACAGAATCATGAAGATGCAGGTGGGATTTGCCTACAATTCTCCACATGCAGAGTTATCAACCTTAGAAGCATTGAAAAGTATTCAGGCCCTTTCCCACAGAGAAGTACTATTGGAGCTAGTCATGTTGGTATTATTCTTGTGCACTTCCTTGTGACTAGTTTCTGAAAAGTACCGTTGGAGGTCAAGGAGCGATTTCCTAATTGATGATACATTGTCGAGTATCTAATCCTCGGAACAAAAGAGATATAATAACTTAGCAAGATGTTATTACCCATAAGTAAATAAATATCTATAAATATATAATATATAGCTCTCCTCTATAGAGTTTACAGCATTGCTTTTGTGCACAGTTATCACACCAAAAGTGAATTACATTCCTTAATCATTATTCACTGCATTTAATTTTAAGTTAATGTAACTTAATTTAAGGCCTGAACTTGTATCTCTGCTCTCAAGAGGGTGAACAGACAGGGTACTCCAAGATCTCTGGCACTGCATCTCTGTGGTTGGCTACTCGTGCGTGTGTTGGCTCTTTGATCGAGCAATCCATAAGTAAAGCCTACTGTTCTTATTTCTCGGTGTCATGTTATGTATCCAGTCCCTCCTTTAAATGATATAATGTTCGCTACCTCAACCATTCCTTGTTCCGAGCTTGAAGTACATACAGTGAAAATAAATTTCCCTGACCCTCCCTCACTCTGGTGCTACCATTTGTGCCTCAAACATGTAAGACTCAGAGGATTGATGCAGAATAAAAGAGTCTTGTGTGTACTTAGGGTAGCTGCAGATGCAAATATTATTACTTTCTTTTAACAGCACATGTTACTTCCAGATTGAGGGAGTGCCCCTTTGTTTTCAAATATGAAATGGGATTGCAAAGGTAAGGGCTTATACCTCACCAGCCAATAAACCCCTTGACCCTTGGAAAATTAATCACAATGTTAGAGAAGGAAACAGTTAACTGTCAAGGAGTATTTAAGAGCTAATTGTAAGTTAACAAGCTGAGTACTTCACTTGGTGTGCACATAAAGGGAAAATGGTGAGACAATGTGCCTGGAGTTTTATGCATCAGAATAAAACTCTGGAGAAGTCAGCCTTGGTCTCTGTTTTTGTTATCATTTTGTTATTGGAACTTTAACACACAACAGTAAACTATTGTAGAGTTTCCAGGGAACCATATGAAACTGCACCATTTTGAATAATGAAGTTGTGACCTGCTGTATGCAATGCATGAACATAATCCCTGAACCAGGAGTCTGTGGTACAGGAGCTAACCTCTGCTCTCACTTTTTCAGCTATTGGCAGTGCAGGGGAAATGGGACTGAGCATTTACCTTAGGCTGCAGTTCCAGATGTAAGCCAATCGGAACGTGTCAGCTTAACAGGGAGGTGACGGCGTAGTGGTATTGTTGCTGGACCTGTAATCCAGAGATTACTCTGGGAACCTGGGTTTGAATTCCCACCACAGCAGATGGTAGAATTTGAATTCAATAAAAAATCTGGAAGTAAAAGTTCAATGATGACCATTAAACCATTGTTGATGGTAAAAATCCATCTGGTCATTTGTCATCCTACACGTGGCTCCAAGCCCACCCACCCACAACAATGTGGTTAACTCTGCTAGGCCATTCAGAAAGAAAAGGAAATGAATCTGGACAGGCCATCTGGCATTGACCTAGGCACTGGCTAGTGTTCCTTACTAACATAAGGGGGCTAGTGCCAAAATTGGGAGAGCTGTCTTACACAGAATCATACCTGGGCAAGGGAACTTCCTGCTGATTACCACCTACTGCCCTCCCTCAGCTGATGAATCAGTGCTCCTACATCACTTGGAGGAGGCAAGGGTGCAGGATGTACTTTGGCTGGGGCACTTCAATGCCCATCACTGCTGGCCAAGTCCTAGACATAGCTGCTAGACTGGGTCTGTGGCAGGTGGCGAGGGAAAAATATACTTGACCTCATCCTCACCAACCTGCCTGCTGCAGGTGTATCTGTCCATGAGAGTATTGGTAGGAGTGACCACTGCACAGTCCTTGTGGAAATGAAGTCCTGCCTTCCATTGTGTTGTGTGGCATTACCACTGTGCTAAATGGGATAGATTTCAAACAGATCTAGCAACTCAAGAATGGGTGCTGTGGGGCAGCAGAATTGTACTCGAACACAACCTGTAACCTCATGGCCTGGCACATTCCCCCACTCGACCATTAACATCAACCCTGGTTCAATGAAGAGTGCAGGAGGGCATGCTAGGAGCAGCACCAGGCATATCTAAAAATGAGGTGTCAACCTGCTGAAGCTATAATACAGGACTACTTGTGTGGTAAACAGCATAATCAGCTAAGTGATCCCACAAACAACAGATCAGGTCTAAGCTCTGCCACAACAAGTTGTGAATGGTGGTGGACAAATAAACAACTTACTGGAGGATGAGGCAAATATCCCCCTCCTTAACGATGGGGGAGCCCAGCACATCAGTGCAAAACAAATGGCTGAAGCTTGCGCAGCAATCTTCAGCCAGAAGTGCCCAGTGAATGATCCATCTCGGTCTCCCCCCGAGGTTCCCAGCATCACAGATGCCAGTCTTCAGCCAATTCGATTCAGTCCATGTGATATCAAGAAATAGCTGAAGACACTGGATATTGCAAAGGCTATGGGCCCTGACAATATTTAGGCAACAGTACTGAAAACTTGTTCTCCAGAGCTTGCTGAGTCCTAGCCAAGCTGTTCCAGTACAGCTACAACACTGGCATCTACCTGGCTATGTGGAAAATTGCCCAGGTATGTCCGGTACACAAAAAGCAGGACAATTCCAACCTGGCCAATTACCGCCCCATCAGTCTATTCTCAATCATCAGTGAAGTAATGGAAGGGGTCATCAAGCAGCACTTGCTTAGCAATAACCTGCTCACTGATGCCCAGTTTGGGTACCACCAGGGCCACTCAGCTCCTGACTTCATTACAGCCTTGATTCAAACATGGACAGAAAAGCTGAACTCCAGAGATGAGGTGAGAGTGACTGCCCTTGACAACAAGGCCGCATTTGACTGAGAGTGGCATCAAGGAGCCCGAGCAAAACTGGAGTCAGTGGGAATCAGGGGGAAAACTCTCCGCTGGTTGGAGTCATACCTAGCACAAAGGAAGATGGTTGTGGTTGTTGGAGGTCAGGCATCTCTGCTCCAGGACATCACTGCAGGAGTTCCTCAGGGTTGTGTCTTAGGCCCAATCATCTTCAGCTGCTTCATCAATGACCTTCCTTCCATCATAAGGTCAGAAGTGGGGATGTTTGATGATGATTGCACAATGTTCAGCACCATTTGTGACTCCTCAGATACTGAAGCAGTCCATGTCCAAATGCAGCAAGACCTGGACAATATCCAGGCTTGGGCTGACAAGAAGAAAGTAACATTCGCACCACACAAGTGTCAGGCAATGACCATCTCCAACAAGAAGGAATCCAACCATCGCCTCTTGATGTTCAATGGCATTACCATCACTGAATCCCCAACTATCAACATCCTGGGGGTTACCATTGACCAGAAACTGAACTGGACTAGCCATGTAAATACTGTGGCTACAAGAGCAGGTCATAGGCTTGGAATCATGCGACGAGTAATTCACCTCTTGACTCCCCAAAGCCTGTCCACCATCTACAAGGCACAAATCATGGATATGATGGAGTACTCCCCACTTGCCTGGTTGAGTGCAGCTCCCAAAACTCTGAAGAACTGGACACCATACAGGACAAAGCAGTGCACTTGATTGGCACCACATCCACAAACATTCACTCCCTCCACCACCGACGCACAGTGGCAGCAGTGTGTACCATCTACAAGATGCACAGCAGGAATTCACCAAGGCTCCTTGGGCAGCACCTTCCAAACCCATGGCTACTATCATCTAGAAGGACAAGGGCAGCAGATAGGTGGGAACCACCACCACCTGGAATTTCCCCTCCAAGTCACTCCCCACCCTGACTTGGAAATATATCACTGTTCCTTCACTGTTTCTGGGTCAAAATCCTGGAACTCCCTTCCTAACAGCACTGTGGGTGTACGTACACCACATGGTCTGCAGTGGTTCAAGAAGGTAGTTCACCACCACCTTCCCAAGGGCAACTAGGGATGGGCAATAAATGCTGGCCTAGCCAGCAAAGCCCACATCCCATAAATGAATTTTAAAAATGTAGGCTTACTCACATTCTATCTTTCAGAAAAGAGCAGAGTACAGTTTTGAGGAGTAAATTCTATTTGAGTGTCTTGTCATCCTTCTCTTGATTAAGTGCTACTCAGGGAAGAAGTCCCACCACTGGGATCAAAAGCGGGATCTGACCCTGACCGGGTGGCATTTAGTTAGTGACGGCCAATTAAGAGACCATTGTTGGGACTGTTGTCCAGCTCAGGATGCCCCTGAGAGCTGCCAGCCTAATCAGAGGGTGAGACTGCAGGATGAAGGAGAGGGTATCTCCATGCTGAGGTGCCCTGGAAGACAAGGTAAGGTTTATTAATGATGCAGAGCCAAGCAGGCAGCCCCAGTGACCGGGTAGGTGGGCATCATCCAATGGCAGTGCCATATATTGATTGAATTTTTTGAGGAAGTGACCAGTTGTGTAGATAAGGTTAGTGCAGTTAGCTACATGGACTTCAGTAAGGCTTCTGGCAAGGTGCCGCAAGGGAGAATGGTCAAGAATGTAAGAGCCCATGGGATCCAGGGCAATTTGGCAAATTGGATCCAAAATTAGTTTAGTAGCAGGAAGCAGAGGGTGATGGTCGAAGGTTGTTTCTCGATTGGAAGCCTGTGATGAGTGGTGTACTGCAGGGATCAGTGCTGGGACCCTTGCTGTTTGTAGTGTGCATTAATGATTTAAATGTGAATATAGGAGGGATGATCAGTAAGTTCACAGATGACACAAAAATTGTTGGTGTTATAAATAGTGAGGAGGAATGCCTTAGATTACAGGATGTTATAGATGGGCTGGTCAGATGGGCCAAGCAGTGGCAAATGGAATCTAATCCTAAGAAACATGAGAGGATGCATTTTGGGAGTACTAACACGTCAAGGGAACGCACAATGAATGGTAGCACCCTAGGAAGTACAGGGAATCAGAGGGACCTTGGTGCACAAGTCCATTGATTCCTGAAGGCAGCAGCACAAGGTCGATAAGGTGGTTAAGAAGGCATATGGGATACTCGCCTTTATTAGTGAAGGCATAGAATATAAGAGCAGGGAGCTTATGTTGTAGCCATATAAAATGCTAGTTAGGTCACAGCTGGAGAACTGTGTGCAGTTCTGGTCACCACACTATAGGAAGGATGTGCAGAGGAGATTCACCAGAATGTTGCCTGGGCCGGAGCATTTCAGCTATGAAGAGAGACTGGATAGGCTAGGATTATTCTCCTTAGAGCAGAGAAGACCAAGGGAGAACCTGTTGGAGGTACACAAAATTATGAGGGGCATAAATAGTGTAGATAGGAAGAAACTTTTACTCTTAGCAGAGGTGTCAATAACCAGGAGGCATAGATTTAAGGTAAAGGACAGGAGGTTTAGAGGGGGTTTGGGGAAATTTTTTTTCACCCAGACGGTGCTTGGAATCTGGAACACACTGCCTGAGGGGGTGGTAGAGGCAGGAACCCTCACAACATTTAAGGTGTATCTAGATGTGCACTTGAAACATCATAGCCATACAGAGCTATGGGCCAAGTGGTGGAAAGTGGAATTCGAATAGATAGGTGCTTGATGACCAGCATGGACATGATGGGCTGAAGGGCCTGTTTCTGTGCTGTATAACTCTCTGATTCTATGACTAGTCACAAGGGTGGCCATTGCTGCCAGGGGGCCCCAACATGGGCAACGGAGCAGCCATAAAGGAGGGCCGCAGTGGCCCCCAGCTGCCCCCCCACTCCTGCAACCCACTGGGCGGCATCCCGGTCTTACCAGGTGAATTCCCCATGCAGCAGTGGCCCTCCCTGACATAAGAACAGAAGAACATAAGAAATAGGAACAGGAGTAGACCATTTGGCCCCTCGAGCCTGCTCCACCATTCAATAAAACCATGGCTGATCTTCTTGTGTTTCGAATTCCACATTCCCATTTAACCCCAATAATCTTTGATTCCCTTTCTTAACAAGAATCTATCTACCTCTGCCTTAAAAATATTCAATGGCCTGCCTCCACCACCTCCTGAAGCAGAGTTCCAAAGTTGCACAACCCTCTGAGAGAAAACATTTTCCTCCTCTCTGTCCTGAAAGGGCAACCCTAATTTACCGTTGGTTAATTTACGTTGGTAAAATGCTGACAGAGCAAGCAGTGGTTCATGGTTGGCCACTTAATTGGCACATTTATGTTGCTGAGGTTCCCACTGCTGGTGATATGCCATGGCGGTGAGAATACATCAGGCCCCTTTCCCAATACCTTCTGCTATAATTTCATAAGTCCTCCCACCTCCCAGCCTGTCCCCAGAGAGCTGGTACAATCTGGCCCTATGTATCTGAGAACTGCTCTGGGAATATTCCAACTGCAGCTGAATACTGTCAGGTCTCGGTCCTGGCTAGACATCGAGCTGAGCATGTTTTCCACCATTTTGCCACCTCATTATCAGCTTAATTTGTTCTTAATCATTCTGGTGGTAAACATTATTGCTAATCATGAACTCTGAATGCAAGCTGTAGTAAACATATAACATGCATATTTACCAAAAGCAATAAATGGGTTATTATCACTATTAAATTTGGTCAACCACTAAATGGAAAATCTAGCATGTGTAGTAATGAAATCTGTTAGAGCCACATATAGCTGATGTGCAGATTGTAAATATGCACTTATAATGTAATCACGAGCTGCGAGAAAGCTGACAGGGTGTTTTTTTATTTTTCTGAGATACAGATATTGGTTGAGAGGACACATTGGAGAATGAGGAAAAAATAGAATGAAGGATATCTTCGAATATATTCATTAATTCTGTCAAATACTCGAATCATGTTTGACTAGCTCTATAAATCACCACATGGCTGAAGTATATTATGCATGCATTGCAATGTTTACAGTATTGTCATTTAAAAAGCCACGAGCCCTTTTACTTTATCGGCCAGATGGCTTTTTGTGTATTTTGGATTGTTCTATGTTTTGATGCCTGTATTGGACGTTCATGGCTGTAGTTTGGGGTCTGCTTTAAATCTGCTGCAGAGATGGGTAAAGAGTCTCCTATTTAATGGAGAATCCAACTGTTAGACATTATTTTGTTGTTTAACTGAATTAAATCTGCCCAATAATGAATAACTATAAATAAGCTTGGCCATATCATCAGTACAATGCAAATCATTGTAGATAAACTTTCCATATAAGTTTTCTCACAACTTGTTGGGGGAATTTTAACTTCCAGGGGTAGGAGAGTTAAAATTGGAGAATTTGACAGTGCGTTGGGAAGATAGATCCTATTCACCAATTTTCGCCCTTAACTGCAGCATGTTAGGCTCCATGCAGTCAACTCCCTGGAGAGGCAAGTTGGCAATTTGAATATGTTAATAGCCCATTAAAAACTATCACAAGTGAGCAACAGCAGATGGTGGAGACAGGGACAGCAGCGGAGAATCCGAATTGGAGATCACAAGATGCTCCGAGCTGTGTTCAGCTGGACACAGATGCTGTACCTGAGGGGCTGTGGACAGAAGATACATGTGGAGCAGCAGCTGCAGAGTATGCGACACACTGGCAGGTGTTCCAGCCTCACTCTGCATGCTTCCTGAGTGATTGGAGAAGCCTGTCTCAAACATGACTAGCATGATGTCTCAGGCCTTACTGATGATAGGCTGAATTTTGCCAGCCTAGTGGACACAGTGTTATACTAGCTCTCCAAACTATAAATGCACGACACACTGGTTGCTCAGGCAATTCTGTCCAAACTCTAGTTTAAAGCTGGACTTCTGCTTATAGTAAGTGACAGGAGTTGGTGATAGTTTCCTTGGTAAAGAGAAGGTGCCTCATACATTGCGCCTCAGCTAATTAGATAAATGAGCATTCTCCCTAAGGACCCTGTGGATTTCCTCCTGTTCAGTGCTGACCTTCTTCTCCCTCTTTCAGCACCTTCTCCTGCTCTGTGGTGTTTTTTTTCTTATTCATTCCTGGGATATTGGCATCACTGGCTGGGCCAGCATTTATTGCCCATCCCTAATTGCCCTTGAGAAGGTGGTGGTAAGCTGCCTTCTTGAACCGCTGCAGTCCATGTGGTGTAGGTACAACCACAGTGCTGTTGGAACGGAGTTCCAGGATTTAGACCCAGAGACAGTGAAGGAACAGCGATATATTTCCAAGTCAGGATGGTAAGCGGGAAACTTCCAGTTCTGGTGTACAAGATTATGAGGGGCATGGACAGGGAGAACAGGGAGCTGCTGGTCCCCTTAGTTGAAGGGTCAATCACCAGGGGACACAAGTTCAAGGTGAGGAGCAGGATGTTTAGGGGGGATGTGAGGGAATACTTTTTTACCCAGAGGGTGGTGACGGTCTGGAATGCGCTGCCTGGGAGGGTGGTAGAGGGTTGCCTCACATCCTTTAAAAGGTACCTGGATGAGCACTTGGCACGTCATAACATTCAAAGCTATGGGTCAAGTGCTGGTAAATGGAATTAGGTAGGTAGGTCAGGTGTTTCTCACGTGTCAGTGCCGACTCGATGAGCCGAAGGGCCTCTTCTGCACTGTCTGATTCTGTGATTCTGTGGTTCCCATGTGTCTGCTGCCCTTGTCCTCTAGGTGGTTGTGGTCATGGGTTTGGAAGGTGCTGTCTAAGGAGCCTTGGTGAGTTCCTGCAGTGCATCTTGTAAATGGTACACACTGCTGCAACTGTGTGTCGGTGGTGAAGGGGGTTAATGTTTGTGGATGGGATGCCAGTCAAATGGGTTGCTTTGTCCTGAATAGTTTCAAGCTTCTTGAGTATTGCTGGAGCTGCACTCACCTTGGCAAGTGAAGAATATTCCATCACACTCCTGACTTGTGTCTTGTAGGATGATGGAATGGCTTTGGGGAGTGAGTTTTTCACCACAGGATTCCTGGCCTCTGACCTGTTCTTGTAGTCACAGTATTTACATGGCTAGTCCAGTATAGTTTCTAGTCAATGGTAATCCCCAGGTTGTTGATAGTGGGGGATTCAGTGATGGTAATGCCATTCAATGTCAAGGGGTGAAATTTAGATTCTCCCTTGTTGGAGGTGGCCATTACCTGGCACTTGTGTGGCGTGAATGTTACTTGCCACTTGTCAGCCCAAGCCTGGATATTTCCAGGTCTTGCTGCAATAGGGCATGGACTGCTTCAATATCTAAGGAGTTGTGAATGGTGCTGAAAATTGTGCAATCATCAGTGAACATCCCCAATTCGGACCTTATGATGGAAGGAAGGTCATTAATAAAGCAGCTGAAGATGGTTGGGCCTAGGACATTACCCTGAGGAACTCCTGCAATGATGTCCTGGAACTAAGATGATTGACCTCCAGCACCATTTTCCTTTGTGCTAGGTATGAAACCAACCTGTGGAGAATTTTCTCCCTGATTCCCATTGACCCCAGTTTTACTGGGGCTCCTTGATGCCACACTCGGTTAAATTCTGCCTTGATGTCAAGGGCAGTCATTTCACCTCATCTCAGCTCAGCTGTTTTGTCCATATTTGAACCGAGGCTGTAATGAGGTCAGGAGCTGAGTGGCCCTGGCAGAACCCAAACTGGGCATCAGTGAGCAGTTTATTGCTAAGCAAGCGTTGCTTGATAGCACTGTTGATGACGCCCTCCATTACTTTACTGATGATGGAGAGTAGACTGATGGGGCAGTAATTGGATGCATTGTATTTGTTTTGCTTTTTATGTACAAGACATACTTGGGCAATTTTCCACATAGCTGGCTAGATGCCAGTGTTGTAGCTGTACTGGAACAGCTTGGCTAGGGGCACAGCAAGTTCTGGAGCTCAAGTCTTCAGTACTATTGCCGGAATATTGTCAGGGCCCATAGCCTTTGCAGTATCCAGTAGCTTCAGCCGTTTCTTGATATCATGTGGAATGAATCGAATTGGCTGAAGACTGGCATCTGTGATTCTGGGGACCTGTGGAGGAGGCCAATATGGATCATCCACTCGACATTTTTGGCTGAAGATTGTGGTGAATGCTTCATCCTTTTCTTTTACACTGATGTGCTGGGCTCCCCCATCTTTGAGGATGGGGCTAATTGAGGAGCCTCCTCCTCCAGTGAACTGTTTAGTTGTCCACCACCATTCATGACTGGATGTGGCAGGACTGCAGAACTTATATCTGATCCATTGGTTGTGGACTTGCTTAGCTTTGTCTAACGCTTGCTGCTTATGCTGTTTGGCACCTGAGTAGTCCTGTGTTGTAGCTTCACCAGGTTGACACCTCATTTTTAGGTATGTCTGCTGCTGCTCCTGGCATACCCTCCTGTATTCTTCATCAAACCAAGGTTGATCCCCTGGCTTGCTGGTAATGGCAGAGTGGGGGAATGTGCCAGGCCATGAGGTTACAGATTGTGTTTGAGTGCAATTCTGTTGCTGCTGATGGCCCACAGAGCCTCATGGATGCCCAGTCTTGAGTTGCTTGATCTGTTCAAAATCTATCCTATTTAGTATCATGATAGTGCCGCACAGCATAATGGAAGGTATCCTCAATGTGGAGATGGGACTTTGTCTTCACAATGGCTGTGCAGTGGTGACTCCTACAGATAATGTCATGGACAGATGTATCTGCAGCAGGCAGGTCGGTGAGGATGAGGTCAAATATGTTTTACCTTCTTGTTGGTTCCCTCACCACCTGCAGCAGATCCAGTGCAGCAGCTATGTCCTTTAGGAATTGGCCAGCTCGATCTGTGCTGGTGCCACTGAGCCATTCTTGGTGATGGACATTGAATCCCCCACCCAGAGTACGTTCTGCGCCGGGTGGTGTTCAACATGGAGGAGCACTGATTCATCAGCTGAGGGAGGGAAGTATGTGGTAATCAGCAGGAGCTTTCCTTGCCCGTGTTTGACCTGATGCCATGAGACTTCAAGGGGTCCGGAGTCAATGTTGAGGACTCCCAGGGCACCTCCCTCCTGACTGTATACCACAGTGCCCCCACCTCTGCTGGGTCTGTCCTGCTGGTGGGCCGGGACATACCCAAGGATGGTGATGGTGGAGTCTGGGACATTATCTGTAAGGTATGATTCCGTGAGGATGACTACATCAGGCTATTGTCTGACTAGTCTGTGAGAGCGCTCTCCCAATTTTGGCACTAGCCCCCAAATGTTAGTAAGGAGGACTTTGCAAGGTCAACAGAGCTGAGTTTATCATTGTCATTTCCAGTGCCTAGGTCAATGCTGGGTGGTCCATCCGGTTTCATTCCTTATTGACTTGTGTTACGATGCCAACTAAGGTTACCCTTAGACAAGCCTGATCCCAGCGAGGAACCCAGCTCGATAGATCCTAACTTTTATTTGTTTGTTTAGAAACTTTCAGAGGGGCAACTGAAGAGAGTCACAGGGATCTTTTAACTTTTAACAAAAGAATAAAACATTTATTTAACAAGAAAAGGTGAACTATTTTACAATACTCCTTCAGCCACAGCTATACCTTTACAGATATATACAGATTTGTAAGGATAACACAAATTACAAAAGCTATCATACTCTAATGCTCACAATAAGTACACAGCCCATGTAAACCAATAGGCACCCTATGGTCAGACACATCACACTCTGAAACCAAGTGACAGATGCCACCTCAGCCAGATGCTATGGATCTTTCCTCAACTCCCCCCAGATGCATGTTACACCATGAGCCAACCAGTCTCACTGAACTCTGTCCTACACATGAGGGTTTCCAATCTCCGCTCTCCAAGGACACGCTTTGGAACCTTCTCCCAAACCGATGCTTTCTCTCAGATGTCTTCTGCAAGGATTCACCTCCAGGGTTTTAAACTCTCCTTCAGGTATTCCTCTTCCCTGGATCACCACATGCACTCAAGCTGTCTTCCACACACTCTCTCTCAATGGCTCAGCTGTCAGCAGTACCACTGCTTCGCAAGCTGATAGCAAAGAGTTACAGACCTTCAGCTGTCTCTTTGGAGCTTCTTGCCACTTCTCAACCCTTTATCTCTTTAAGCTTGGAGCCTTTCTGTCCCTCACTCTTAATTTCACTTAAAAGAACCTTTCCCAGGTCCCTGTTGTTCCTTTGACTAGAAGGCCTGCTTGGGACTTTCTCCTGTTCCACCCCCCTGGATTCTTGGGATTGTTATTTAGCTATCTGTTCTTTTTGCTCCAGTCTCTCTCTGGCAGCTACTTTCAATCTATTTTAGCTTGGGGCTGGCTATCTGCCCCTTCTTCTAGGTGGCGTCTATTTGTCAGCTATCTTCAAAACTGAACTCAAAACTGCTGTTTCTTTCATTCTTCTGTATGTTTCTGTGGGAGGGATCTGCCTCTGTGCCCAGTGACAATACCACTACACCACCGCCTCCTCTGTGGTGTCTTACTTGCAGGACAGGGTGGGGGGGTGGGGGGTGCAGGGAGGGGTTGGTGGTTGGTGCAATGGCTACCGGCCTGCAGGCAACAGGTGGCTTGTTAAGATAATTTAAAGACCAATTAAGGCCAATTATCAGATGCTGACAGGAATTTTCCATGGCATCAGGAGACAACCTCCCAGCAGCATACCAGAAGGCCAGTATTCCAGGATGGCCTTTGAGGTCCCCCACAGCTAGGTGACCACAGCTGTGACCACAGGCTGACCTGTGGAGGGGTTCCCTCTCCACTATGGCAGCCCAACAGCTGTGGCCATTTTTTTTTTCAAATTTGTTAAAGTTTCTGAGAGATACCTCAAGGGGGCTGGGGCGGGGGGTGAGGGGGGGGGGGTGCCTTCTCTCTCCCTTACCTACAACAGTAGGCTGCAGCCCTCCAGCCTCAAAAGCCTGCTTGGTGTCCCTAATTGGATGGTGAATGTGCCCCCTGACCACTAATTGACCAATTCAGGCAAAGTCACTGCTGGGTGACTGCTCCCAATACAATGCGGTGTCACGACCCCCATTTGACCCTGACACTGGGGTTCCAGCCCAAAACACGAAATCTTGCCCCAGGTTTATGTACTACACAGTGGAGCTCAGCGGGCAAATAAGCTTCTCAAAGATTAAACCAACCCTTGATAATAGTGCCACAAAAATAACCTAGTAAATGCTGGCTCTTGGGAAGCAGAAACTGATCATTCCATTTACATTTAATATGAAAAATTGAGTGAGTACAGCTCTTCCTGTCTGAAATAAACAGGGCACATAAGATGCTAGAACAAGTAACTTTGAAACTGAGGTTAATGTAAATGGAAATACTTCTTGCCTTCCGGGCATTAGAAGTGACTGCCCATTTTCAACATGGTTGTTTTAAGTGGTGGGGTCTGTATGCAACTTTCGACTCAGCTGCATTCTGGCTGCAACCTCCTCTACCAAAATGGCAGGCAGTGCACACTCACCGTTATGCTCCCTATATCGGGGACCTAGTAGGCTGCTTAGTGACCTAAAAACAGGCACTAGGCGGCTGAATTTCTAGGCCAGTGTGCTAATTTGCTGGATCACAATATTCACTAAGTCTCTCAGCTCAGCTTTCAAGCAGATTAGAACATGCAGCAGCAGGTGATCTCACCAACTTCACATCTCAAAAGGATCATCCAAAGATTGACCTGTTTTGCCTCTTTGGGCAGTTAGCATCAGATTGCACTGGACAAGAAAAGGATGTTGAATTAGACTGGACAATCTCTTCTTATTCCTGTTTCCTGTGTGCAACTCCTCCTTTTACATTGATCTCTCAAGCGCTGCAAACATAAGAGTAGACAGGGTGAAAGTGTTGTTAATAACCCCTATGACAAAAATTAGTGATTTGTTTAGTTTTGATTTAGTGGCTGGTCCTTTACACTCAGATACAGTATGATGGTAGCTCAGATACCTGGACCAAGCTTACTTTTGATACAATGCTGCAAGTTTCATCGTACAGGCTAGAGAGAGAAATATTTTGAAGATAAAAGAATGTTGCGTGATTTATTCTGCTTGTGTATGACTACAATGCCTTTATAACCTTGCAGGGTGAAAACTTCAAAATTCGTGACATCCTAGTAATCGTTTTCTGGCAAACAAAAGATGGATTCTGTCTGAATGGTGCATCAGGAAGAGGGTGATGGTAATTTGTCATAGTCCGTGTGAGACCATTGGCATCTCTCTCTGTTAGAGAGAGAGACAAACAGTTGCATACATGGAAGGGCATCACTCCATATTAAGCATAGGGTAAAGCAAGGAGGCAGCTCTCTATGAACTACCACAGCCAGCTGTACTGTTGGCATCATTCCACATCACATTCTAGCCATCTTGCCAACTGAGAAAACTGAGCACTATAGGGGCAGTTGCGGGGGTGGGGTTGGTGGGCAGGGTGTGGTGAGGATCAGTTTGACGATATCGGAGAAGGAACCTGTCAGTTTGAAATTCCTGAAAGAATGGAAAATAATCTGTTTGAATTTCTAAGGAACCGTTACATTTATTCGGCTGCTCTTGAATTCAAGGCAAAGGAACACTTAATGTTTGAGGTGATTTACAAAGGGTTATTTTAATTCTTGAAACTGCAAACATTTTACTTTTACTGTTTTGTGCACTGAAGAAATTAGGTGGAAGGATGTCAATCACCAATTCTGATTATTACATATTTGCTTGTTCATCATTTCTAGAATAAATTTGCTGATATTTTAAACATGAAGTGAGGAATGATGTGATGATATGCCATTTTCAAACATTTCTATGAATGTTATGGATGTATAGGATACATCCATTAGCTAAATGAATTTACTAAACAGAGTTTTCTGTTCACTCCCAATTTTTTTTTTAGGTTGGTTGTTGGGCGAGGGATGTGGGCTGATGTTGGCAGTCATGAGTGGGACAGATTGTGAACAGAGGGCGCCCTTGACCATTGACCCTGTTAGCAAGCATTGATCTGAGAGGGTTAGCTGTGCCACGGGGATGTGGGTTAGGAGGAAGTCAAGTGTCCCAGCTCTATTGAGTCACGTGAAGGGTCAGAGGAGAGGAAGTGGGAAACTCGGGACAGTGTTAGAAAGGCAAACAGGGTGATCATTGGAGTGAAGAACGATTGTTAATGGATATGACTCAGGCACCATGGTGATGTGAATTGAAGGGAAACATGGAAATGAAATAGTTACTTTTGTCATAGATTTAAGCCTTGAGGTTGGCTGGGCCTCTTGAGATGATGAGGTTAAGGGAGATGGCTGTGTCCGAGGATTTTTGAGTTTACAGAGAAGCTGAGGTTGAATGTGGACACAAAATCAGTGGGGTCAGGAGAATTTAAGTGAAGGTTTAGATCAACAAAGATGAGGAGTTGCTCTGCTGAGTGAAGAAACAGGGAGAAGATGGGAATTGGGATTTTATCGGTGGATTTGGGAACAGGGTAGGCGAGGAAAATTTTAAAGAATAATTGGGAGGTGGCAAAGTGGGGGGTAGTCAAGGGAGGAGTGGGAGCAATTGTGGAGGGTGAGAAGGAGAGTGTGCCAGCTATTCAACCATGGCAGCCACATCATCCAAACACATTGCACCACACTCAAGGACACACTTTCCTCTCTCTTGCAGGACAAGTCGGCACATAACCAGGTGCAGCAGAAGCTAACCAGTAGGGGACAGGCAAGCTGCATGTCCTCACCTCGATGGAGGGGATGGTGGTTCCCACCATTGGAGCAGCCATGCTGAGGTTGTGGCCATCAGCAGGCTGAAAACCAGTGTCCTCACACCTAATCCTTCTCATATTCAACTGTCCTGCAATCTCTTCTGACCTACAAGCTCAGGTGACATAAGCATGTGCCTCTCACTTTATCCACCTCCCCTCACCACAACCATACCCTTGAGACTTTCTCCTTTCAGATACCAAAGAACTGCAACCTGGCCAAGCAGTGGAGGAAGAGCAAGAGGACTTCATTATCTGGAGACACTAAAGAAGCCAATGTCCTGTACACTTACAGTAAGATTTCTTTATTCTAATACTGCTGTCCCTTTGTCATAAAGGCTGACATACCAGTGGCTTTCCTAATTGCTTGATGCACCTGTATGTTAATTTTCTGTTGTTAGTGTACAAGAACACTCAGGTCCCTCTCAATATCAACATTTCCCATCCTTTCACCATTTCAAAAATATTCTGTTTTTCTATTTTTCCTACCAACATGGATAACTTCACACTTCTCCGTGTTATATTTCTTCTGCCATGTTTGTGCCCACCTACTTAACCTAACTATATCCCTTTGCAGCCTCTTTACTTGCTTTCCCACTTAACGTTATTTCATCAGCAAACTTGGATACATTATGCTCAATTGCCTCATCTACGTTATTGACATAGATTGTAAATAATAGAGGCCCAAGCACAGATCCATGCAGTGCCCATTACTTACAGACTGCCCATCCCAAAATTAAGCTACTCTCCATTTCCTGTCCGTTAAACAATCCTTCATTCAAGATATTACTCCCAAACCCATAACTCCTAATGTAGATATTAATCCCTCATGTATCGAATGCTTTTTGAAAATTCAAATACATTATCTACTCTGTTTGCTACAATCTCAAATGACTAACAGATTTGTCAAGCGATATTTCTGTTTCATACATCCATGTTGATTCTGCCCAATTATATTATGATATTCTAAGTGTTTTGTTATCACTTTTCTAATAATAGATTTTAGCATTTTCCCTACTACTGATCTCAGGCTAACTGGCCCATAGTTACCTGTTTTCTCTCTCCCTCCTTTTTTGAATGCTCGCCTCTCTCTCTTTCTCTCTCTTCTCCTTTCATGATTGCTGTCAAGATACCATACATTGACCGAAGTAGTTTGTGGCTGCACACCAGCTGGATGTTTAGGGGAGCGAGACATCTCAGAGCTTGCATGCAGTGCCTGCAAAGTAACATGCATACTGTCAATGGCACCCTGCGCCATGGGAAAGACTGTTCTCACGAAGCTATGACTTCACTCCACCTGCTTCTCTCTGGCAAGAGAGAATGAAATGTATTCAGCTGTCTTGGAATACAGAGCCTCAGTGACTTCCCTTATGCAACAGGATGATGTTGCTAATATCGCCTGCACCAGCCTGGAAGGAGCCCCATGCAAAAAAGTTCATATCTACAGTCATAGTAACTGGCAATGCCATCCTCAGCCTGCTGTCTACTTGCAGTTGTGATGGATTTCAGAGAAGACATTCTTATTTAGAGGTTCAGTTTGGAGTATTGCTCCTAGAACACCCTGTGTGGATTTGGTCTCTGCTGAGACCCCTTCTCCTCTTCCTTCCTCCTCCTCCCTTTTCTAGCAGCTTTTCCTGCTCTGTGTCACCTTGCTCATTCTCCAAATCATGCTGTATTCCAAGGGGAATACACGATGGCACCCACGTCTAAAGCAACTGGTTTTGCAGAAACCTTGAAGTCAGGACAAAGTCCTTCAGCACTTGGCCAAACCACTCCCTGTAGATTTTAGAAACTTTCCAGCACTTTAGAAAACACCAGACACTTGTATAATTGTAGCAACAGCCAGAAGAAATCATTCAACAACTAACCAGTAAGCAGTTTACAATCCTGTTAAATAGCACTGGTGGGGCAATCCTTTCTGCTGCTGAATGTGTGACAGGCTGTGGAAATTTAAGAGATCACATTATCTGGAGCATTGAAGTCCAGAATTGCAGCACTGGCCGCAGATCAATGCTCTACTCTGAGTGATGTCAAAATCTGCCTACCCTGCATACTCCTACCAGATGTTCCCTCAACGCCTAGCATCCTCACCAATGTGACATCTGGCACAGCTCGCACAGAAATCCACACACATATGGATGCTTTTTGAAGCCAAAATGGAGACATGGCACTGATAAAAGAGGCTATAAGGAGCTGAATTTTGCAGCTAAAATCTCGAGCAATGCAGCATACAATGACTAGGCATCACTCCATTGCAATATTGCACTTTTCAAACTAAATATTTTTCCAGGTTTTATCTATTCTTTTATTAAATAATTCTGCCCCTTTCCAAAGAGGCTGAATTAGGAATTATTAGAAATAAGGGCATTTTATAAAGTATCTTTCTGCTGCGGTTGAGGTATATGGAATACTGTGAAATTTTCTATTATACTGAAACCCCAGTAAGATTGTAGCGTGAATACAAGACAAAATTTTGATTTGTATCACTTCCAACCTGCTTAGATTTAGCCATAATTATCATTACCATGGTGTGCAGGAAACAACTTTCAATATGACCCTTTCCTCACTTTTAACTCGTGTACTTTTATGAAACCCAATTTCAGGATGCAGGGGTTGCTGGCAAAGCCAGCATTCATTGCCCATCACGAGCCGTCTTTAGAAGGTGGAGGTGGGTTGACTTCTTGATCTGCTGTAGTCTGTATGTTTTGTAGCAGTTTGATACAATGGGATGACTTTCTAGGCCACTTCAGAAGATAGTTAAGAGTCAATCATGTTGATGTGAAGCTGGAGTCACATGTAGGCCAAATTAGGTAAGAACACCAGATTTCCCTCCCTAGGGAACATTAGTGAGTCACTTGGGTTTTATTATGCCAACCCGATAACTTCATACTGACACCAGCTTTTTATTTGGAGATTTGTTTTTTAAACTGAATTGAAATTCTCAAACTGCCAAAGTGGGATTTGAACTTGAGGATGATTGGTGCAGGTTTCTAGATTACTCTATCAGTAACATAGCCATGACACTACCATACCAACTTTTAACTCTTACTGAAAGTCGCTTCTCTCTGTTAATTAAGAAGGTCTTGCTTTTTAAAATGAGTGAGAGTAGTCTCTCTGCGTTCCCACTGGGTGTGTGTCCAGAGCAGAGAACTGGCCACAATTCAACACTGATATAATTTACAAATGATCAGAAAAGCCAGAGAAAAGAAGCCAAACTTATTCGGCCTCTCATCCCTCATCAATCAAGGATTGCTCCATCGTACTCTCCAACTGCATTTTAAAGTCCCTGGTTTGTTTATTTCCAGTACCTTGTCTGGCAGAATATTCCAAACATTTATCGTACTTAGGGCAAAGAGATACTTCTGGATTTCTCTCTTAAATTTACTATCCACTAATTTCCCATTGAGGTCCACTTCTCTTGCACTCCTGGCTTGCTTTGAAGTAATATCCTGGGCTTTCCTTATCTATACCATGTAATATTTAATATACTTTGAAATAACTTCCTTCTTTCCAGACAGTAAAGTCTGAAAAGAGTTTTTTTTCAGATCTTTCATTTCTTAATCCCCTTCCTTGGGATCACTCTTATTTTTGTTCTCTCTATTCTTTCCGATACATGCATATAACCGTTTGGTGAAGTAGTGACATGAACTAAACAAAATGCCCTTTATATAGCCTTTGTAATGGGAAACCATGGAACACCATGGTGTAGCAAATGGAAAATTTACAGTAACGTAGGGGGGTACTTCTTGCAGGAGGGGGTGGTTAAGATACATAGTGGAGGTGTTTTAGTCTGCATCTCATTTCTGTACCAGGTACACTAGTGGGTGCAATGGTTGTTCAAAACTAAACTAAATGCTGGAATTCTAAAAGGAAAATGACTGTGTTCACACATGGTGTAATAACTTCTCACTTATGGAATAAACCTCATGATGTTGTTGGAATATCTGCATAAACCATCAGGAGAATTGGTGCACAACTGACTGCCACTGATCAACCAATAACTACAAAAATGCCACAATAAATATACTGAAGAATAATGACACATACTGCTGCACCAATGATGACACCCTGCTCCTGCAATAATTACACAGCAGTGAGGGCAATCCCCACACTGATAGAATAGTGACTGTACCAAAGAAATAATAACTGGGTATTACTGAAGTAATGATTAAACTAATGGAAACATGAATGTTCTCTCCATGATGTGTAATTGGCTGGAGAATTAACCAGAGCCATCTGAACCACTTCACTTGTTGCCATATAGGACCAAATCTTTCAGTATCCATTCTTCAGTTTATTTGAATAACTTATCAGGCCTTTCTTTCCCTATTCAGTTGGCACCCAAGGAGCAGTATGTTCTTGCTCTAAAATCATATTTTTTCTGATTTAGGAAAATCCATTTCAACATTGGGCCATCAGAGTGCAGAGACCTAAATGCATAACAACAGTTTTGTAGTGGTGATGTTGGTATAGTGGTAAAGTCACTGGACTGGTAATCAGAGGTCTAGGCTAATGTTTGGGAGAGATGTGTTCAAATCGCACCATGGTGGCTGGTGGAGTTTAAATTCAATTAGTTATCTGGAATTGAAAAGCAAGTCTCAGTAATTGTAACTATGAAATCATTATTGTAAAAACCCATCTGGTTCACTATTGTCCTTTAGAGAAGGAAATTTGCTGTCCTTACCTGATCTGGCCTACACATGACTCCAGACCTACAGCAATTAGGTCTGTTAGGTTGACTCCTAACAGCTCTCTGAAATGGTGTGACAAGGCACTCAGTTCAAGGGCAATTAGGGATGGGCAACAAATGCTGGCCTGGCCGGCAACACTCATACCCCATGAAAGAATTAAAATAACTTCAAGCTGTGACTGATGAAAAGATTTTGAATGGGACCTATTGTACACCACAGAGATACTGACGAGATTGGGTTTACTTGCCAGTGTTCAAAATAGGCATTTTATCTTGAACGTACATTAGAAAAGGTGATTCACTGGAGCTTCCTTCAGCTAGATCTTCTAACTTTGAGAAATGCACAACATGTAAAAAAAAAAATGTCCGTCTGAAATTCTAGTTTTTTTTTGTTATTCATTCATGGGATGTGGACGTCGCTGGCTAGGCCAACATTTATTGCCCATCCCTAATTGTCTTGAGAAGGTGTTGGTGAGCTGCCTTCTTGAACCGGTGCACTCCATGTGGTGTACTTACACCCACAGTGCTGTTAGGAAGGGAATTCCAGGATTTTGAAACAGCGGGCATGAAGGAACAGTGATATGTTTCCAAGTCAGGATGGTGAGTGGCTTGGAGGGGAATTCCCAGGTGGTGGTGTTCCCATGTGTCTGCTGCTCTTGTCCTTCTAGATAGTAGCAGTTGTGGGTTTGGAAGGTGCTGCCCAAGGAGGCTTGGTGAGTTCCTGAACTGCATCTTGTAGATGGTAGACATTGCTGCCACGGTCTGTCGGTGGTGGAGGGAGTGAATATTTGTGGAAGGGGTGCCAATCAAGCAGGCTGCTTTGTCCTGGATGATGTCAAGCTTTTTGAGTGTTTCTGGAGCTGCACTCATCCAGGCAAATGGAGAGTATTCCATCACACTCCTGACTTATGCCTTGTAGATGGTGGACAGGCTTCGGGGAGCCAGGAGGTGAGTTACTCGTCGCATGATTCCTAGCCTCTGACCTGCTCTCGTAGCCATAGTATTTATATGGTTAGTCCAGTTCAGTTTCTGGTTAATGGTAACCCCCAGGATATTGATAGTAGGGGATTCAGTGATGGTAATGCCACTGAATGTCAAGGGGTAATAATTAGATCCTCCCATGTTGGAGATGGTCATTGCCTGGCACTTGAGTGGTGTGACTTTTGTTACTTGCCACTTGTCAGCCCAAGCCTGGATATTGTCCAGATCTTGCTGCATTTGGACATGGACTGCTTCAGTATCTGAGCAGTCACAAATGGTGCTGAACATTATGCAATCATCAGCAAACATCCCCACTTCTGATCTTATGATGGAAGGAAGGTCATTGATGAAGCAGCTGAAGATAGTTGGGCCTAGGACACTACCCTGAGGAACTCCTGCAGTGATGTCCTGGAACTAAGATGATTGACCTCCAACAATCACAACCATTTTCCTTTATGCTAGGCATGACACTAGCCAGCAGAGAGTTTTCCCCCGATTCCCATTGACTCCAGTTTTGCTAAGGCTCATTGATGCCACACTCGGTCAAAAGCTGCCTTGATGTCAAGGACAGCCACTCTTGCCTCACCTCGGGAGTTCAGCTCTTCTGTCCATGTTTGAACCAATGCTGAAATGAGGTCAGGAGCTGAGTGGCCCTGGCAGAACCCAAACTAAGCATAAGTGAGCATCTATTTGCTAAGCAAGAGCTGCTTGATAGCACTATTGATGACACCTTCCAGCACTTTGCTGATGATCAAGAGTAGACTGATGGGGTGGTAATTGGCTGCATTGGATTTGTCCTGCTTTTTTTGTACCGGACATACCTGGGCTATTTTCCACATTACTGAGTGGATGCCAGTGTTGTGGCTGTACTGGAACAGCTTGACTAGGAGCACAGCAAGTTCTGGAGCACAGGTTTTCAGTATTATTGGCGGAATGTTGTCAGGCCCCATAGCTTTTGCAGTATCCAGTGCCTTCAACCATTTCTTGCTATCACGTGCAGTGAATCAAATTGGATGAAGACTGGCATCTGTGATGCTGGGGACCCGTGGAGGAAACCAAGATGGATCAGCCACTCAGCATTTCTGGCTGAAGATTGTTGTGAATGCTTCTTAGCTATAAATAGTTGGTTTATGCTCAGCTGGGGGTGTGGGAGTGTTGAGGTTGCACGGAGTGCGTTTACTCTAAGTTCTGTGCCTTTATGCCCTTGTCAGAAATTCTGTCCATTTAATATACCAGTCTACATGATTGGTCATCATAAGATGTTTTTTGACATATTTGCTGCCATTTTGTGCCCATGCAATATTGGATGTGCAAAATGCCCAAGACCCGTTGCATTCAAGATGTTTTAGATCTCAGGTGTGGGTGTTAAACTTTATCAAGCTTTTTTCAGGAAATAGACCTGCAGCAAAAGCAACCAGTTTATAGTTTACTTTGTGAATATTCTTGGTCTGGCATGACCACCCATTTATGCTGTGTCAAGGCCCTGCCACTAAGTACCTCCCCTGGCTGAGGAGAGCACCCCACTGGCACCTTAAGTGGCACAAATATCTGCCAGATCAGTGCAAATATCCCTGACCTCAGGATGTTAGATAGCATCAGGGTCACACCCCTGAGAAGAGGAAAGTTCCTTTCCAGAATTTCTGGGCCTTTATCTTTGAAGCAAGATAACAAATCACTATTTTGAATAGTATTCCTAGTCCCAGGTTTAATTTTCTTCCACCTACTTTGGATCCAATAACCTATGAACAGGAGCAGTGTGTGATTCAGAAACCTGTGATCCAATTCAGCAGCTTCGGCTGATGTATAGCGTAGTTTCTTGAATTGATATACACCCATCTACATTAATAGGAGCTGGTATCCTGTTTGTAAGTCCTGCACTGTGTGGAGATATATTCACAAGCCCCCTGCCTGCCTTTCTGTTATGCAATGTGCCAAAAGACTGACACATTGCCATAATTATAATTGTTTTTCCATCCTATTTTCTTTCCATATGGCTCTTCTCATTAACTCATGCTGGAGTATGGTTATACCTAGTATCTGGTCATCTTCCCAAAGTGCTGCTCCTCAGCTATGAGCTTGGAGGTGAGCATTGGGGGGGCCATTGGGATATGGAGGACATCATAACAAAAGCCTAATCCTTCCCTTGTGTCAGGAGAGGTTCCCAGGAGAGGTACCCTTCCCAGAATGGAAATGTCAGCATAAACCAGGGTATGGGCCTGGAATCTTCCTGACCTTTAGGACTTGATACAGGACATGCACCTGCCAAGGGATCCTATATTGTAATTTTATCGCTTGTGATCTGAGCATAGAAATGACATTAGTTTTTGGTCTGTGCTGAAAACATACTTTGGATGCCATTCAACAGACACCATTTTGGATCAAGGCCCATTCCAGCTTTACTCAAATGATATGAACACAGCTGCTAATCATTGTCATGTGTACCTTGGCTGTTTCCCAGCTTCTGACACCATGATGCCCATCTGTGTTATCCTCCACTATTGAGTCCACCCGTGTTGCACCAGCAGCCACCAAAGTTCTAATTATTGCGAAGAACTAGGTACAGGTTAATGAGGCAATCCTACCCTGACAGCAGTGTTCTGTACTTCAATTCTGACTGAAATTCAGGGAATTGCTGTTTACCACTTTGAATAGCTAGGGAAAGGGCTATCGCCTGACTTTCAGGCACACGCTCATTTTGGCAATTTCGATCTTCAAAAAACAATGGAAATACCTGCAGAGCATTCAATGGAAGACAGTAAATGAACAATCTGAAGAGATTAAACTCCAAACTGGACCTTCCTCATTGAAAAGGCATTCAAGTGTAGTGAGTCACTACACAGTCGAAAAATCTTCCTGACATTTACTAAGGGGCAAGGTGCCATTGCTCCTCAAAATAATGGGAAGATTTTGACTCTTTTTGGATCTCAGACCTCTGAATGTGCACACTGTGAGGGAAAGATAGTCAATTACTCAGATAGTGTGAACAGGACACTGGCCTGTTGGGCTTTTGATTGGCTGCTTAGCTGTTGAATGTGCCTTGCACACAGATGATCTGACCTGACCCAATCATACAAGGTCAGCGCATTTACACATTCTCAGGTGTTCCTGATGACATTGCTTATAATGCACTAAAAGCAATAAGAGGTGGGGGATGAATGGAAGGGAATAGTAGACGCCAGAATTTAGGCACTAGCGCCCATTGAAGGCTGACTTGCTGAGAGTCTTACAGATTGTCAGCGCTTATCGCGTAGCTGCAAAAGTCTCGATACAATCCTTGCAGGCCGGGTAAACTAGTCTGCAGTTTATTCCTGTGTCAGGATAACATATTTGCCTGGCGAGCATCTTTGTCACATTCCATGTGAAAAGGAAAAATTGACTGGAGAGGGCACAGCATATCTACTGCTTAGCAGTTTTCCCAAGAGTTCACAGGCATTATCGAGGGAACCCATGTGGCCATCAGGGCTCCACATGTCAATTCCAATAGGTATATGAACAGAAAGGATCACCACTTTTTGATAACTTCAGACCACAGAAACCTGACGGTGAATGTTGATGCCTGTTACTGATGAAGCACCCATGGTGTCCGCTGTACAATTTTGCCATTCAAAGGAGTAAGGTTATAGCAGAATGAGTGTCAGTTCCACAGGGCTGCAGATCCACAAGAAGAGTATCAGGAAAAGGAGGGTGACAAGGGGACTGGGAAATTGGTGCAGATCTCTAATTAAGAACCACTTAAATTAATGACAACATCCTGGCACTGGCCATTTGTTTTGTTTAATGAGATCCAAAATCCATTGTGATCCCTAAAAATGCCCCACGTTCTCCTTAGTCAAACTGCTGTCAGCCCTCTGCCAACTCTTAGAACCTTTCCACAACTCAATCCAACAAATAAAGTCTTGGCTATAGAGGAATTAGAGAGAACTTTTTTAGAAATTACATTTTACATTGCAAATCTGTTCTTAGCCCATTGCCTGTGCTTCCCTGAGGTGATATGATAGGTGTGATGTTGGAGGCGAACTGCAGTACATTCTCTGTCAGCTGCTACAAGCTGTTCACAGTAAGCTCAAAGGATGTAGCAAATGCCTTATGCATTAACTTGTATCTGAATTAAGACATGCCTAGTCAGATACCAATCCCTTACCCATACAGTTGACATATGATGTAGGCCCAAAGCCTGGTCAGAACTTGTTTTTCCTCTTTTGTTACCTCTGTTGGTTTCTCCTTACTTGTCAGATGCCCCTTCCTCACATTCACTTGCTAAGTACTCTGATATGCCAGCAACTACTGGAGTCAAAAGAGTGAGTACTTGCTGCAAGTTCCCAGGTCCAAGCTGCCACTTGCCCATGCCTCAGACTGGGATGAACCTTTACCAAGAGAACAGGAAGAATGGCAATACATCCCCAAGAAATTGCATTCAAAATGAGGAAAGACGACAAGACCACAAGAATTAAGGAAGTCAGTGTGGAAAGATAATAAATGGAGGATAATGGATGTAGACACCTTCAAACTTACCTTTGCCAATTCCCTCAACAAATGGCAAATACATTTACCATCTTCTGATATTGTATGAGTTGATTCAGCAAGGCTTACCCACTGCCTGTCCCAATTCTTAGTATATGGTTCTACCTATTTGTTGTATGCAATCTGGGCCTGTAAGAAGAGCATGTTCAGACTGACTCCGCTTTTACTAGATAAATTATGACCATTGTGTCTAGCCTTTCATTACAACTGTAATATGCAAGTTACAGGCTTCAGAAAAGTGAGGAGGACACGAGCAGGAAAGTAACATTCTGTAACTGTGCAGTAGATAAATCCAACTTTTAACAATGAACTTTCATGGAAATGGAAATCTCAAAGTATCCTCATGACCTGATGACAGTTCTTTTAGTGTCATAAATTTGATAAATGGAGTCATCCTTGGCTCAGTGGTAGCATTCCCACTTCTGAGTTCAAAGGTTATAGGTTCATGTTCCACTCCAGATAGTCCCAGTGCATAGAGGCAAGAGTTTCAGTTCCTAAATATTGGGTTGGCATCCAGTGGAGTACTCACAACCAATAGGAGTGGAGTGGCTATTTCATCCAGTCAGATCTCCTCATTAGGGATTGAATCAGGCTAGCAATCTGTTCATGTAAAGGGGTACTTTGTTACAGAAACAACACAGAGCATGATCTGTTGGATGGAAAGCATTGGAAGAAATATGTGCCATTTGACATGGAAGAGAAGAAGAATTTGGTAAGTGTTTCACAGACTTGACGTAGCATTTCTATAAAGCAACTTTGTGTCTCTCACTTTACCCAGAGTTGTCATGATAGCTTGTGGCACTACAGTGATCTCCTTTACACAATAAACTACAGTTATATAACCTGTAGTCTAGTTATTTTTATGGTATCACTGATTGTGACACCAACTCTGTGATCATTCGGCAAAGCTCTAGTAAAAGAGTTTTGGTTTGTATATGTATTGATTGTTATTCTTTTGTGGATTCCCCTCCTCTCAATTCCTTTTATTGTCTTGTATGAAGAATTTGCATGCATTCTCGAGCTGTGGTTTGATGCAGAGCTCTTGTTATATTACAAATGTGCAGGGGCAGACATTAAGGGATATTATTGTGATCACTGGGTTAGTGGTACTCAGTGACAGAGCCCGTCATGATCAGGGGCTTAGCTCCAGAGGAGAGGCCTGTGGAAAGATTGATTAGACAGCAGTATGTTTAGTGTGGATTAGACAGTGTCACAAAACTATCATACTTTTAGTAATATTATTATGGGGTATTGTAAAGTAGGCTTATGTTTGTTTGTGGATGGTTCTGTCTGTGTGGCTGATTTAATTGAATTAGAGTCAGATAGACTGCAAGGTTGAACTTTTCAAAAGAGATAATGAAAAGAGTATTTGAAATGCTGATGAGTGAGCTAGGGTAAAAGTCTCAGTGGATAGGGTGTGAATGAAATTTGCATTTTAAGATAAGCAGAGAGATGTTTGGTTTTCAAAGAAACATGATAAAGTTTTACAACTGACAGAATAAATAGGGAAAGGTTATTACGTTTATTTTTCCCAAAAGGAAAAGGCCATATTGACAACATGAAAGAATTTTATAATATGAAAGAAGTAAATTCCAAAGACGTATGGAAACAGTGGGATTTACAGATTAAAGAGGAAGGAATATATTTAAAGAAGGATGGGAGGTGTTATCGGGGTGGCTCTATAAGATCTAAAAGATACACCATGTGAACCAGACTTGGGGAAACAGCCTCTAGCCACTTTGCTGAAGTCTGCTGTTCTAGTAACCAAAGTTGTATTTAAAAGCTTTTGGGATTCCACTGTCGGGTAGGTGCTGTGGTAACTTTGCTGGATTGCCTCTCTACGTTAATAATCTTTTATGGACTGTTGCCTTAAAGGGGGCGTGTAGGTTGGGAGTCATGTTAATTAGTAATGTCAAGATTTGTTATAATATTAAGTAACAGTGTAACTGTAATCTTTTGTATGTGTTTTAATTCTTTTCCTTTGCTAATGAATGTTTAATTTATTTTTTTAAACCTCAAAAGGCATTAGTGGACTCATTGCTTCTGAACTCAATGCACAAATCTTCTTGGATAAATACAAATTGCAAAACCATTGCGATAGCATGGCCAAATTTCCCTTGTGGATTACATTAGCCTGGCAAATACCACTTGCCATATCATAACAACAGAGTATTAATGTCTGTCTCTTCAGGAGTCAGCCCCAAGTTCCTTTGAACTGTTAGGTACAGCCTATCAAAGCCTTTGTAACAGAAGACAGTAAATATATTAGTTAATTTTATTTGCATTTGTGAAATGATCAAGAGGCTGGCAATCCCACCTAACTCCACAATGGTCCATGTAGGTTGATATAAGATAGTGATAGGAGAAAAATAGCTCCAAAAATCTTCAACATAAAGGAAGCTGAGTGACTCTGCTGGGCCACATCATTTGCTACATGGGGCGTGATCTCAGTGGTTCATAGAATCTTACATCACAGAAGAAGGACATGCAGCTCCATGTGTCTGTGCCAGTTCTGTGATAGAGCTATTCAATTTTCCCCACTTCCCTACTCTCTCCCCATAGCCATGTAATTTTTTTTCCTTTTCAAATATTTATTCAGATCCCTTTTTAAAGTTATGATAAATTTATTTCCACTATACTTTCAGATAAGTGCAATCCAAATCATAACAATTTGTTGTGTGAAAATAAACCACATCTCCTCTCTGGTTCTTTTGGTTGTGAGTTATTTACCTATTTATTTCACAGACTACAGGGAAATATTTTGACCTTTTGAACATTGAGGCCCTATAAATAGTGTATAGTTTCCATGTTTATTTTTTTAAAAACTTCTAGATATTTTGTTTTCTGTGCCCCAGGTTACTCTCAGAGGTTGGAATCCTGTGACAAGTAACTCACCTTGTGACTCCCCAAAGCCTGTCCACCATCTACAAAGTACAATTCAGGAGTGTGATGGAATATTCGCCACTTGCCTGGATGAGTGCAGCTCCAACAACACTCAAGAAGCTTGACACCATCCAGGACATAACAGCCCGCTTGATTGGCACCCCATCCACAAACATTCACTCCCTCCACCACCAACACACAGTAGCAGCAGTATGTACCATCTACAAGATGCACTGCAGGAATTCACCAAGGCTCCATAGACAGCACCTTCCAAACCCACGACCACTACCATCTAGAAGAATAAGGGCAGCAGTTAGATCAGAACACCACCACCTGGAAGTTCCCCTCCAAGTCACTCATCAGACTTGGAAATCTATCGCCATTCCTTCACTGTTGCTGGGTCAAAATCCTGGAACTTCCTTCCTAACAGCACTGTGGGTGTACCTACACCACCTGGACTGCAGTCGTTCCGAAGGCAGCTCACCACCACTTCGGCATTGGGCAATACATGCTGGCCCAACTAACGAAATCCACATCCCATGAATGAATAATTTTTTAAAATCTCATGGGTGAATCAGAGCCCTCTGTATCCCAGAGAGTATTTTCATGTGTCTTGGTCTCCAGGAAACATTTGTTGAGAGCCCAGGCATTGACCAGAGAACCTGTTTCAGATTCTTTCAGTTGCTGGTTCTGTTCTGTGCGTTCACAGGATCTTCCTTGTTTGCCCACTTATGTCCACAGACTTCAGAGGTAGGTTTCTAACATTTGAAGGCCTTGTAATCACAGTTCAATTAATAATTACAAATGAAGACCACTCTCTGGGAACTCAGTAATTTCTAATCATGAGCAACATAATTTATTGTTGTTAGTAGAGTGTGGTAGACAATCAGAGCTCATTTTATACTGATCACACTCAGCATCTTAACAAGCAAGAAGAAGGGCGCTTAAAAATTATTAGTCTCTTGTGGACATAATCCAGTTGTGCTGATTGGAAGCTCTGAATATGTTGCAAGAAAGAAGAAAAAGGGCTTTGTGGGGTAATCACAAAGTGGTTTTGATGGTTGATAAAGTACTGGTTAAAATGAATTCTGTTATCAGCATATGGATTCATTATTCAAACCCCAATACAAGAGGGTTGTATTGAATGAAATTTGATTAAATGATGCCAGTGCAAACAATTTTGTTCCATTTGGAATATGGCTGCACAACCAGAGGAAATAAATATAAAAAACACAGTTTGAGGTGTGAAGATTTTTCTTTTCACTGGATAGCAGATATCTGGATTGGATTCCCAACTTTAGTAGCCATTGGTGTACGGAATGGCATTTCTATAAAAGAACTGCATGAATATGTGCCTAAGAATGTAGTTGAGCAACCTTCAACGGCTGCAATCATGGAAATGTGTGAAGGAAGATGAGGTAGGGTGTAAATCCCAGGTGTTCTGGTATTTAATTGAGTTTATTTTTTTTGCAGTTTGGATGAGAGAGACAGAAAGAACTATGAAATATTCCTCAGCAAATTAAGTGGATTAATTAGAGGCCAAAACGGATCAGATGTGGATTGATAAAGAAATGGATCTGGTGAACCACAGCCTCCTTGGTTCTATCGTTTTTAAGTTGCAATATGAACATACTGTACTTATATATCTATGGAGCAGATAAAATGAGAGAAACTAGAGAAAAAGGATTGGATTCACAACACTGGCACTTTGGAATGGTATCCAAGGAGCCAATGTAGGCAACATACGAGAGAATGGTGTAGCCAACAGGAAGAACTTGGAGGCGGATGTTGTACCTGGAAAAGGACAAAATATCACATTGGTCAGAAATTGTCTCTGACTCTTTCTATTCCACTGTTTTATGCAAAACATGAATGACTAATTTTTCTTCTGCAGTAGGTTCACTGATGGAAGGATAGTGGTGTTGCGCTTATGCCTGTCAGAGTTATTAGCATCAAGAACTAACCTGATTTTCTAAGATGTATTGAGCTGGTCAACCAGTGTCTGTGGAAAGAGAAAAGAGTTAACGCTTCATGTCCACTCTGAGCTCATCATTGACCTGAAACGTAAAGAGAAACATCTGTTTCTCTCCACAGATGCAGCCAGATCTGCTGAGTGTTTTCCAGCATTTTCTATTTATTTCAGATTTGCAGCATTTTGTTCCATTTTCTAGGTGTACCTTCATTAAGTTTTTATAGATGCCTGGTACTATGAGCACACTTTCTAGTATCTGTAACTCTTAGGGGGAGGAGATTCCAGTGTTGTTACAGTAAATGAAAGGGTCAAGGAAACTGTTTTTGGAGCAATCTATTTTACGGGACTCTGAGGCCACTGTTTCTTCAGCACACTGAACCCACAAACTTGAATGTTTTTCTTTATTGTTTATTCTTTTATGAGATGTGGTTATCATTGGCAAGGCCAACATTTGTTTATGGAAGGGTGGAAGGTAGGAGAGGTTAAATGACAAAAGGGATTTTGGTGTAAAATAAAGGGACATGGTAATGGGACAAGTAAAGAAACAAAATTTGGGTCTATTGAAAGTGTATATGGGGCTAATGAAATGGAGGCAGAGCTTATGATCTGAAATTGTTGAACTTGATGTTGAACCGAGAAGGCTGTTAAGTGCCCAATCAAAAGATGAAATTCTCTTCCTCGAGTTTATGTTGAGCTTCATTGTAACAGTAAAGGAGGCTGAGGCAATTGAGATCAGAGTGGGATGGAGAATTAAAATGATGGGCAAGACACATGTCAGATGAAAGGTAATGCAGAGTAATGTGAAGCAATATATTTTGGTGGGAAGAATGAGGAGAGGCAACATAAACTAAAAGGTGCAATCTCAAAGGGAGCTCAGGAACCAAGAGACCTGGCTGTGAAGGTACACAACTATTTGAAAGTTGAGAAGAGAGCTAAAAAGGCATAGGAGATCCTTGGGATTATTAATAGAGGCATAGAGACAATAAAGTTATGCTAAACTAGGAAAAATTGCTGGTTAGGCCTCAGCTGGACTTCCGTGTGCAATTCTGGACATCACACTTTTGGAAGGGTGTCAAGATCTTAGAGAAGGTGCAGGGAGATTTATTGGAGGGATCAATAACCAGGAGGCAAAGATTTAAGGTAAGGGGCAGGAGGTTTAGGGGGGATGTGAGGAAGAATTTTTTCACCCAGAGGGTGGTGGGAATCTGGAACTCACTGCCTGAAAGGGTGGTGGAGGCAGAAACCCTCATGATATTTAAGAAGTATTTGGATGTGATTTGCGATGCCATGGCATACAAGGCTATGGGCCTAGTGCTGGAAAATGGGATTAGAATAGTTAGGTACTTGTTTGACCGGCACAGACTCGATGGGCCAAAGGGCTTTTTTCTATGCTGTAGACCTCTATGACTCTATGACAAGCTACTGGAAGGACTGGGGGCGTTTCTGCATTTGGTTTCCCCAGTGTAGAGGATACAGTAGCATGAGCTGTGAATACAGTATACTAAATTGAAAGAACTACAAGTAAGTTACTGTTTCACCTGGAAGGAGTGTTCAGGTACCTGGTCGCTGAGGAGAGAGGAGGTAAAAGGGCAGCTGTTGTATTGTTTGCACTTTTAGGGCAAGATAGCGAGGGGAGGAGGCATTGGGGGTTTGACGTATGGACCAGGCTTGTGCTGAGGGAATGGTTTCTCGGAAATACTAAAAAAGGGGAGGGGGGAGGATGTGTTTGATGGTGACATCATGCGAAAGGTGGCAGGGTTAGGCCAGCTTCCATACTAGCATTTCCGATGTGGCTTCTTTTTCCCACATCGAGAATCTTTGGGCTGGAGTTTGATTTTCAGCAAGGTGAGGGAGGCAGAACAGAAACTGAGTGGTCTGCTTGCTACTGCCCTCGTTGTGTCAGCTCATCGAATCAAGCATCGATGGCCAATAAGTAACCGTCTGGCAGGAAGGTGGCTAATTAAGGCCACTCTGGGTCCCATTGAAACAGTAGGCAGGGACGTCATGTGGCAGGAGTGTTATGTTGCGAGCAGGAAGTCAGTCACTGCTTCAAATTTCAAAGCCCTCTGCTCCCTGAAACTGTCTTTAGTTTTTACTGAAGCCTCAAAAAAGCTTTAAAAAAATGTGTTTGAGAAAATATACAGATGCTGCCACCTTCAGCAGCAGAATCTGCTGCTACATTCAGCCATTATCCCAGCGGCAGGCCTTTTCTTCCACTCTTGTGCTGCCTCATCAAAGCTGCTATAAAACATTCCCAAGCATTTTCACATCCGATGCTCAAAAACTTGCAGATGATTGCATCATTAACAAGCGCAATAGCTTATTAATTAATCATTTCAAAATGGGGGATGAGTCTGATTTCCGTGCCTATTCAGCTTCCATAATTTTGGAGACTGACATGATGATGTCACATTGCCAACCCAACATCATCATGCCCTATTTTATTCATGTGGAGAGCCTGATTTGCGGCCATGAAATCCAACCCTATATGTCCAAGGGGTCAGCACACATTGACTAACAGGTTGCTATCATGTAAAAGCAATCTTCTTGCAGAAGCTAACATGTGTGTCATTGACCCATAAGTATGCTTGTTTGCTTAAAAGAAACCAATGGCACATTACAATTTATCTGAATCTCTTGCAATTTAACCACAAAGATTGAATTTTCCATTTGCTACACCATGCATTGCAGGACTCGTCACCACTGATTAACTTTGGGATCCATGTGGATGGTCTTGATTATGGAGATAACTCTCTTTTTTGTCACTGCTGCAACTTGCTGTGTGATTAGGTACACCTATTGACCATCCCCTTAATCCCAGAGATATTCTTCAATTCTAACAGCTGGTCTTTAAAATACTGCTTGTCCAAAATCCTGTTGTACTTACCATAAGTGTGTGGCTCCTGTTCCCAAACCAATGTTCAGCATTCCTACTGGAATTGTATTTGCGTGGATGCTGGTGGGGACAACATTAGGGTCAATTTTGATTTCCTGCTGAGGCTCATAATTACTGTAAAGATTCACCAGTGAATAATGATCCATGGCCCATGGAATAGTGTTCCATTGAAGGCATCACCAGCCTTAGAAGATGGAAGAGGAGGTAAAAGGTTTTGTGTGTGTGAGTGTGTGTGTGTGTGTGTGTGTGTGTGTGTTGATGACACCTTTCATCAAGCGGCAGTATTCACCACAAACAAATTCTCACTGCTTAGTTTGGGGTTCTCCAGGACTACTTGGCTCAGGAGCTTATTACAGCATTGGTCCAAGCATGGACAAAAAGCTGATTTTCAGAGTGAAGTGAAGAGTGACTGCCCTTGACATCAAGGCAACATTTGTCTGAATGTGGCATCAATGAGCCCTAGCAAAATGAAGTCAAAGGGAATCGGGGGGGAGTGGGAAACTATCCAGTGGTTGGAGACATATGTAGCACAAAGGAAGATGATTGTGGTTGTTGGAGGCCAATCATCTCAGCCCCAGGACATTGTCCTCTAGAATTCCTCTAGCAGTGTCTTAGGCCCATATATCTTCAGCTGCCTCATCAATGACCTTCCCTTCAACATAAGGTCAGAAGTGGGATATTTGCTAATGATTGCAGAGCTTTTGGTACCATTCGGAACGTTAATATAGTGAAACAGTCTGTGTCACAATCGGGAAAACCTTGGTGATATCCACACTTGGACTGATAAGTGGCAAGTATCATTTGTGCTCAAAAGTGCCAGGGAATGACCCATCTCCAACAAGACACTTTAACCACCTCCCACTAACATTCAACAACATTACCATCATCAACATCCTGGCAGTCACTATTGACCAGAAATTTAATTAAACTAGTCACATTAATTCAATGACTATAAAAGCTGGTCGAAGGCTGCATATTCAGTGGGAAGTAATATGCCTCCTGACTCCTCAATGCTTTTCCACCTACAAAACAAGACACAAGTTAGGCATGTGGTAGAATACTCTACACTCGCCTGGAGGAGTGCAGCTCCAAAATGCTCCAGAAGCTTGATATCATTCAGGACAAAGCAGGCCGTTTGATCAGCATCTGCTCCACCACCAGCGCACTGTGACCACAGTGTTTACCACCTGCAAGAAGCATTGCAGCATCTTGCCAAGGATTCTTCAAAAGCATCTCCCAAAGCCATGACCTTTACCACCTTGAAGGATAAGGGCAGTCAGCAGATGGGAACACTACCACTTCTAAGACACACACCACCCTGCTTTGGAACTATAGCGCCATTCCTTTGTTGATGTTGGGTAAAAATCCTAGAATGCCTTCCCTAACGGCCCTGTGGGATTGCCTTCATCACGGCAGCCTAAGGTGACTCTCCACCCCCACCTCAATGGCAGTTGTGAATGGGCAATAAATGCTGGAACTTGTCAATGATGCCAACATCCTGTGAATGAATTAAAATGTGTACCCTATACCCTTGAACACAGTGTCTTGAATTGAAATTGTTTACTTGGTCTGTGAGAGTCTATGGTACAAAACTAAATGGCCGATTAAAATAAAAAGCTTGGAAACTCTGATTTAAGAACAAAGACGTCCATTCTTAAATTTGCAAGAAAACATGTTGTATACAGTAAGTCAAGTAACCCAACATGTTCCAAACTTTGAAGTTAATTAGTATATAATACCTTTTGTACGCGATGGCGTAGTGGTATTGTCACTGGACTAGTAATCCAGAGACCCAGGGTAATGCTCTGGATACTGGGGTTTGAATCCCACCATGGGAGATGGTGGAATTTGAATTCAATAAAAATCTGGAATTAAAGGTCTAATGATGGCCATGAAACCATTGTCGTAAAATCCCATCTGGCTCACTAATGTCCTTACCTATCTGGCCTACATGTGACTCCAGACCCATAGCAATGTGGTTCACTCTGAAATGGCCTAGCAAGCCATTCAGTTGTATCAAACTACTACAAAGTCTCAAAAAAGGAATGAAACCAGACGGACCACCCTGCATCAACCAAGGCAATAAGGCAAACTCAGCCCTGTCGACCCTGCAAAGTCCTCCTTACTAACATCTGGGGGCTAAAATTGGGAGAGCACCATCACTATCCCTGGGTATGTCCTGTCTCACCAGCTGAGGTGGCAGTACAGTGATATACAGTTGGGAGAGAGTTGCCCTGGGAGTCCTCAACATCAACACCAGACCCTATGAAGTCTCATAGCATCAGGTCAAACATGGGCAAGGAAACTTCCTGCTGATTACCACGTACCGTACACCCCTCAGCTGATGAATCAGTGTTCCTTCATGTTGAACACCACTTGGAGGAAGCACTGAGAGGGGCAAGGGTGCAGAATGTACTCTGGGTGGGGGACTTCAATGTCCTTCACCAAGGATAGCTAGGTAGCACCACTACTGACTGAGCTGACCGAGTCCTAAAGGACAGAGCTGCTAAACTGGGTCTGCTGCAGGTGGTGAGGGAACCAACAAGAGCGAAAAACATGCTTGACCTCATCCACAGCAACCTGCTTGCCGCAGATGCATCTGTCCATGGCAGTGTCGGTAGGAGTGACCACCACACAATCATTGTGGAGACGAAGTCCCACCTTCACATTGAAGATACCCTCCATAGTGTTGTGCGCACCATCCTAAATGGGATAGTTTTCGAACAGATCTAGCAACTCAAGACTGGTCATCCATGAGTCGCTGTGGGCCATCAGCAGCAGCAGAATTGTACTCGAGCACAACCTGCAACCTCATGGCCCAGCATATCCCCCACGCTACCATTGCCATCAAGCCTGGGGATCAACCCTGGTTCAGTGAAGAGTGCAGGAGGGCATTCCAGGAGCAGCACCAGGCATACCTAAAAATGAGGTGTTAACCTTATGAAGCTATAACACAGGACTACTTGTGTGCCAAACAGCATAAGCAGCAAGTGATCGACAGAGCTAAGTGATCCCACAACCAACGGATCAGATCTAAGCTCTGCAGTCCTGCCACAACCAGTTGTGAATGGTGGTGGACAATTAAGCAACTCACTGGAGAAGGAGGCTCCACAAATATCCCCATCCTCAAAGAATCGGAGCCGAGCACATCAGTGCGAAAGATCAGGTTGAAGCATTTACTACAATTTTCAGCCAGAAGTGCTGAGTGGATGATCCATCTCGGCCTCCTCTGGAGGTCACCAGCATCACAGATCCCAGCTTTCAGCCAATCAATTCACTCCACGTGATATCAAGAAATGGCTGAAGGCACTGGATACTGCAAAGGCTATGGGGCCTGACAATATTCCAGCTATAGTACTGAAGATTTGGGCTCCAGAACTTGCTGTGACACTAGCCAAGCTGTTCCAGTACAGCTACAACACTGGCACCTACCTGGCTATGTGGAAAATTGCCCAGCTATGTCCTGCACACATAAAGCAGGACAAATCCAACCCTGCCAATTACCACCCCATCAGTCTACTCTTGATAATCAGTAAAGTAATGGAAGGGATCATCAACAGTGCTATCAAGTGGCATTTGCTTAACAATAACCTGCTCACTGATGCCCAGTTTGGGTTCCGTCAGGGCCATTAAGCTCCTGACCTCATTAAAGCCTTGGTTCAAACATGGATAAAAGAGCTGAACTCCCAAGGTGAGGTGAGAGTGACTGCCCTTGACATCAAGGCAGCATTTGACAGAGTGTGGCATCAGAGAGCCCTAGCAAAACTGGAGTCAATGGGAATCAGGGGAATCTCTCCACTGGTTAGAGTCATACCTAGCACAAAAGAAAATGGTTTTGGTTGATGGAGGTCAGTCATCTCAGCTCCAGGATATCACTGCAGGAGTTACTCAGGATAATATCCTCGGCCCAACCATCTTCATCTGCTTCACCAATGACCTTCTTTCCATCATAAAGTCAGAAGTGGGGATGTTCGCTGATGATTGCACAATGTTCAGCACCATTCACGACTCCTCAGATACTGAAGCAGTCCATGTCCAAATGCAGCAAGACCTGGGCAATAGCAAGGCTTGGGCTAACAAGTCGTAAGTAACATACGCACCACATAAGTGCTAGGTAATGACCATCTCCAACAAGAAAGAATCTGTCGCCCCTTGATGTTCAATGTCATTACTATCACTGAATCCCCTACAATCAACATCCTGGGGGTTACCATTGACCAGAAACTGAACTGGACTAGCCATATAAATACTGTGGCTACAAGAGCAGGTCAGAGGCTAGGAATGGTGGGGCAAGTAACTCACCTCCTGACTCCCTAAAGCCTGTCCACTATCTGCAAGGCAGAAGTCAGGAATGTGATGCAATACTCGCCACTTGCCTGGATGATTGCAGTTCACACAACACTCAAGAAGTTTGACACCGTTGAGGACAAAGCAGCTGGCTTGATTGGCACCAAATCCACAAACATTCACTCCGTCCACCACTGACGCACAGTAGCAGTAGTGTGTACCATCTACAAGATGCACTGCAGGAATTTACCAAGGCTCCTTAGACAGCACCTTCCAAACCCACAATCACTACCATCTAGAAGAACAAGGGCAGCAGATAGGTGGAAGTTCCCCTCCAACTCACTTACCATCCTGATTTGAAAATATATCGCCGTTCCTTCACTGTCGCTGGGTCAAAATCCTGGAACCCCCTTCCTAACAGCACTATGGGTGTACCTACACACATGGACTGCAGCAGTTCAAGAAGGCAGCTCACTACCACCTCCTCAAGGGCAAATAGGGATGCGCAATAAATACTGGCCCAGCCAGCGAAGCCCACATCCCATGAATGAATAGATTAAGATCATATTTTAATTGCCAGCAGATCAAGTTTAACCAAGAGGAGTCAAAGCCTACCAAAAAGTTGATAAAAACTGAAAATGAATTACCTGGACTTATCTGAAGATCAGTGCATTCAGCTCATCAGGTTCACCAAAGAAGTCATTACTGGGATATTCGTGGATTTGTGGCTTAGTCTTGGAGTTCCTCCCATTGTAACTCTGCTCCTGTGGCTGTCTTTCACAGAAATCGTCTGCTGCATGGAACTGAATTTTCCAAGGCATTAGGGGCAGACTACAATAGCATTGGTCAAACCTGTATGTGTGCACGCATTCAGTAAGTGAATGGTGCATAACTTCTGAAGTTATTAAAGGTACATTTAGAATATTCTGAGTAATTCTGGACTCTGCTTTCAAAGGGAACTTGGTCTTTCCCTTTGCATCAACAGGATAATTTCAGCACTGCTGGTTCCAAGTGTTGAAAGGACACTCATATTATCAAAGAAAAGGTTGAGAGGTGACACAATCTAGGTATTTGACATACTAAAAGGCATGAATAATGTGGATTTAAGCGGTATTTGTTCAATTAATAATGATCACAGAAATATGTTTTTCCTAATATGCAAAAGAATTGCATCAGAAGCAGTTCATGATGTGCCCATGTCATGTCACATGTGCTCTGCCTGAAGGCAGGTCCTTGTCTCACTGTCTGCTGATGTTTCAGTTTGAGCAGTTTTTGTCAGCATGGTTTGCCATTGCCTTCCACTCTCAAGGGCAGGGCAAGGAGGCAGGTCCCCAGTCTGCCTCAGCCAGAATAGGAGTCAATCAACGTACTAGCCATCTAGCCAATGGAGCTAACCTGCCCCTTAATGCTGTGTCTACTTTCCCTTTAAAGTGTATTGGAAAGAAAAATCAGCATGAAGCAGAATCTAAAGTGAGAAAAGAAGGTAGATAAATGCTGAGGTGCTAAATGGGATACAGTGACTCCTGCCATGCTGAGCCAAGTTAAATAATTGTGAGTAACTAAAACTGCTTTCAGATTCTAGACTTATTACTTGATTAGCCTCAATGAGCCCAAGGATGAGTTGTTTTTAGCTAAAGAAAAGCAACAAATATTTTAAGGCAACAAAAGCAAAGTATTGCAGATATATACTCAAATATTTAAGTTGGCTAGCATGACAGAAGACACCCATAGCTAATGGATATTTTTTTAATGACATAGAAGCACATAGAATTTACAGCACATCAAATGGCCAATTAGCCAAACAAGTTTAAGCACCACATGAGTCACCTCCTACCTTACTTCATCTAACCTTTTGTGCATCCATTTAGCTTCCCCTTCAATGCATCTAAGCTATTCCCCTCAAAACTCCACGTGGTAGCAAGTTCCATATTCCAGATTGTTAGTGACAATGACGCTCTATATGATCTGGACAAAGGTATAGGATCAGAGGTATAAATATTTGAAGGCAACACAACAAGTGGGAGTGAGGTTATCTGTGTGAAAAGTACTGCAGAAACTTCACGAGTCCACAAACAAGTTAGGAGATTTGGCAGATGGAATTTAATGTGGAAAAATAAAGGGTGAGGCAATGAATAAAAGAGGGGACATATACACTAAAAGGTAATACTTTAAAGGGAGTTACAGTAAAGAGATGGGTACCTTTTAAAAGTGGACATACAACTAAAGTATAGAAGATCCTAATTTCTATAATTGGGCATACGCTACAATAGTTAGGCTGCAAGTGGAAAGTTGTCAATTTTGGGTGCCTTCCTTTAGGTCACAGGGAGGGAGCGGAAAAGCAAGAATAAGATGCAGCAAGGATGAAAGGCTTATACAAGCAGAGCCTAAAGAAGCTGGGTCTGCTTTTTTTTCATTAAACCTAAGATTAGATGGAGATGGGATAAAGATGCTTGAGATTAATGAGAGGTTTTGATCAGTTAACGATTTCCACTGCTTAGTGAGTTGGTAATTAGCAGTCATACATTTGAAGATCATCACGAAAAGAGTGGAGGGAGAGTTTTGGAGAGTTTCTGTATGGAGAAGGCATGCATACACAAACTTCCTGGAAGTTTGGAAGCAGAATCCATCTTTTTTAAATAAAAGGAATGATAATTATTTGAAAGAAAATGTTAAGTCTCTACATGAAAGGCAACATAATGAAACTGAATGGATGGCTGGACTGGGCACCCATTGATCAAATTACTTTTTTCTATGTAGTGAAATTTCTATCATTCTGTAACTCCAGGAATGTTGAATACTTTGAAACATCTTGTATTTTCCAACAGGCTGAACAGAAATTTCACAGATCTTTTTATCCTTTTGGAGGTTCTATTTGTGGATGTTCATCTCTCTTGGAGATTGATGGTTTAATTTGTCACAGTTTGTCAGAGACTCTAAGGGTCCTATCTATCTAAAATGTCCTTTTTGTGATTTTCTTTTGCATCTACTGTATGTCTTGGCGTATGTGGACTTGGAACAGTACTCCTGTCTGCTGGACTGATGGCTGTTCCTTGTGGTATATTCACTGCATCATCACTATTTCCCAGTATAATATTGCTTCCCATTGCATATTCCTTAGTAGTTCCCATCATTCCTAATTGTACCTCACATTGTTCACCTTTTTTATGGTTTTGGTAAAATAAGCTTTTGTGGCAGGAACCTGCATCAATTCATAAATAAAGGCAATAATTTATGCAGGCAATGTGACTTTAAGTTGACACTATGCCATGTTCATCCACCTGCCGATCTCTGTGCCATCACCCTCTTGTTAGGAGATTCGACTAGACCTTCAGTGCTTCTTGCGACCTGTGCCACAAGCTCAGCCCTGATTTCTAATTGGTGGCGACAGAATGGCACACTCGCATTAGCTATAACGCGCATTAGGATGTTCTGAGGTCGTGAAAGGCTCCAAATTAACGCAGCTCTGTCTTTTGGTATAAACAGCAATTTTCAAAAGGACTCTTAATGCTGATACTATTCTGACCATCACTGAATATCCTTTTTCTCCACGGTTTTCAGTACAAAGTTGACACAGTTACTAATTTAACATCCCTGGCCACCTCCCTCCCCCACTGACCCCGCCTTCTACGTGCAACACACACTGCCCGAGCCTTAAACCATTTCACTAATATTGCCATTGACTTTTTTTTTCTACAATGTTTCGTAAAACATAATCTTCCTAATGGATAACGGATGATCGGATATACTAAACCACAGATGTTTACAGGAGTGCTTGTTCTGGGGAGTGGATTGATCCAGATGTCACTGTACTTGGAATTGACAGACACGTTTCACAGGGAGAAGCACGGGGTGTATTTCATTTGCAATCCGAGAAAGAAAGGGCGGAGTGCTTTGTGGCCAGGGGGTTTGGCCAGTTGATATTATTTACAAATGACACTGATCCGACCTGTGTCAATAGGAATGACAAGGAGTTAGGGGTTGGGGGGGTGGGGGGGGTGGTGAATGAACAGCTTCAGTGTTTGCCAGGCTCGGATCTCTGTTGGCATCGCGCGGACCGCAGATCTCAGGTCCACACCCTGAAAGCCTGGGAAATGGAACGGGCTTTTCCGGGAGAAGTAAAAGACGGCAGCGCTGGAATTGCCAGCCGCCCCCACTCGGCTTACACAAATGGTTGCTTTGCTTTGCCAGCAATAATACACTCGCGGAGCATTTTAGATTTAAAAACAAAATGCATTTGATGCCCGCGTTTCTGTGATTTTTCTTCAACTCCCCTCCCTCCCTATTCACTTCTCCGTCAAACAGTCTGACTCGCACAGCAGCTGCGCTTCCCTGCCTGCCTGGCACTAAATCGTCATGGACAGTAACTTCAGTGCTTCAGTGCCCCATTTCGAGTGATTTTGTGGTCAAATCCGTTTAACAGCGTGATATTATGGGTGTGATCAATTTATAGACCCCACCATAATCTTCTGATGCAATAAACGCTCTCTGGCCCCCATAGCACTTGGATCAGTCATTTTTACCTTTGATAAATGCAACTTAAGTGCATATATGTGTATGAATGTGAGAGTGTTACAGAAATGGATCCTGCACTGTGCTGTATTCAATGTGTGAGCACTGAGTGTTTGCATTGGGTCACTGTAATTTTTTTTTTGCAATGCAACGCTGATTTTCTTTTTGCAATCGCATGGATTATATTCGCTCTTGCTTCGTTTGGAGGGGGGGGGGGGGTGGGGGGAGGCACAGCAATTGCAGCCTTTTCTGCCACCTCCTGTAAGAAGCAGTGTTGCCCTCTCTCTCTCTCCCTCTGGTTAAGGTGCAGTCAGCAGTGGGAGTGTTGGGTGTTGGATTGGCGCAAGCTCACAGTCTCTTTGACGTCAGTGTGGAGAGGGGCTGAGGCTGGCGCACTCTCTGTCTGTCCCTCCATTGTGAGCAGCTGAAGGATGCGATCGGGCTGAACCGCTGCCGCCGCCCCGGACACCACACACTCACACACACCAGCCAGACTGAGCCCGTGACAGGCAGATACAGCCGGCCAGAGCCTCTCTTCATCTCTCTCACACCCTTCCCCATTCTCTGGGCTGCATCTTGCAACAACAACAGCAACATCCACCCAGCCCCTTCAAGGATCTCTCTATCTCTCTCTCTCTCTGTCTCTCTGTCTGTCTCCCTCCTTCTCCCCATCCGCTGTTCACCGGCAAGGGAAAGGAAGCGAGCCCGCCCCCCAGCCTCATCCCTGGCTTTGGATGTGTGATTAAATCCCGGCGTCTCCAACAGAGGGTTCAGTCCGAGAGAGAGAGGGAGAGTGAGTGAGTGTGTGTGTGAGTGAGTGAGTGAGTGAGGAGAGGCCAGAGCTACTTTCCAGCAGCAACCATGGGATGTACAATGAGCGCCGAGGAGAGAGCAGCCATGGAGCGGAGCAAAGCCATCGAGAAAACCATCAAAGAGGATGGCATCAGCGCCGCCAAGGATGTCAAGCTGCTGCTTCTCGGTAAGAGCAAAGCCGCCCGGGGTCCCCTCAGCTCGCCCTTCCCTCTCTGCCTGCTCCGCCGGCCTGCTGCTGTACTCCCCCCCGCCCCGCCACCACCTCTCTCTATTTCTTTCTCTCTCTAATCTCCCTTTATCCCCTTACATTTGCCAGCGCTCCCTCTTTTCTTCCCCCTCCGCAACGCTACTTTCTCTCATTTTCTCCCTCTTTATTTTCCCGCAGGGGCGGGAGAATCAGGGAAAAGCACCATCGTAAAGCAAATGAAGTAAGTGGCTTTTGTCTTTACATTTTTTGTCATTTTATACGGATTTTAATATCGTGAATATGTTCACGCCTCATTTTGAGTCGAGACTGTATCTTGAGGTTAAATATATATTAATGGCAGGGGCCCGCCATGTTTATGGTGCTATTATCTTACACTCCTATCTCCAATATATTGATGACTTTGGTGAAAGGACCGTGACTTTTCCCAACATGTGGTGGTGATTGGGGAGTCAGATTTTTTTTGTGGTTTGGGTCTTCATTTTTGTGAATATTCCTGTTTCTTTGGAAAGGGGTGTGGGTCTTGTGTATTTATGCTGTCGCTCTGTCTCCATAGCAGGACTTGCATCTGTGAATGTGCAAAGATGCATCAGGACTGAGACTCAGCTTCGGAGGAGGGGCAGGGGAAAATCATCCCCAGCTACCAATTAATCTTTAATGCCAAGCTTTCATCTTTCAGCCTTTTTTTGTCATGTTTGATCGCTTGAAACCGGCTGCGAGGCCAGTTATGTGGCATTTAAAAAATACATAGAATGCGGATTTAACCTGACAGATGGCAGATTGAACACCTGCCATTTAAAGATTCTTTTAACCGAAATATTATGATATACTGTTACAATTAATCAGCCAGAATTCACTTGGAGCTTCAATAACTAGTGATACACTCATTGTTAATATATTTGTGAGATTACCTGGATCACATATGAGGTTGGTCCCACCCTTCACTATCCACTCCCTTGCATCCTAATTTCTTTATTGACAGTATGGGTTCCTCACAATTTGGGGGCTAAGGAAATGTGTCTTAGTGATGGCAATGTCTTCATCATTAGCACAAATGAGTTGTTGCTTTACAAGGATAATTCAGGCCTCTTTATCTGTGTATTACTGGCCCGGGTCTGTGTGTTTGTACTTGGGTGTTCATATACAAAAATCACGAAAAGCTGGTGGTCAGGCACAAAAGAATAATCAGCAACTCATGGAATATTGGCCTTTGCCTCAATGGGCCTGGGATACAAAAGTGAGGACATTGTGCTTCAGCTGTACAAGGCCTTGGACAGACAGACATTTGGTGTGTTGTGTTTGGCACTGGCCATCACATTTCAGGAGGGCTAAAGTGTAGATTCATCAGAATGATACAGGGACTTACAGGGTTAAATAATGAGAGGTTGCATAAACTAGGCTTGCATTCCCCTGAGTTTGGATGGCCGAGTGTTCTGATCAAGATGTTTAAAATAACAAAAGGATTTAATAGGGTAGATACGAAGGAACTACTTCCTTGGGTGGGGTAATCTTATACATGGGGGCACAATTTTAAAATTAAATCAAGGCCTTTCTGGAAACTATATTATGAATGACTTTTCATGCAAAGGGTTTGAGAAATCTGGAGCCCTTTCCCTCAAACAACTGTAGATTCTAGGACAATTGACATTTTCAAGACTGAGCTTGGTAGATCTATATTGGTTAAGGGAATAGAGATATGAATTAAAGGCAGGTAAATGGACTTGAAGATTAATACTAATTGATTGGCAGAATGGCTGAAGAGTTTGAATAGGTCTGTCTCTGTTCCTATCTATGACTGGCCCAGGCCTGTATAGTATAGCGCCAGTTTGTATATTTGCCTATGCATCTGCTTGAAAGCTATTTTTTGTGGTTACCTATATGCCTTGATTTGGAATGGAATATTACATGTATAACAGCACATTTTTGTGTATTATACCCCAGATCAAACCAATTTCATGCATAACTGGTTGAAACCCTAGATCTGTATATTAGAGCTTGGATCTTATCTGCATGTTACTGCCAAGGTTGTAGTCCAAAAGTGATGATACTGGATCTGTATATGTGTGTTGTGTGTGGCTGGTTTCTGATGTGGATTTGATTTGTGGGATGTGAGTTGAGGTCAGTGCAAAATTGATGTTGGGGCCTGGGCTGGTGCAGAGCGGGTTGGAGTCTGGGCTTTCTGGCTTGTGTTGGTGTGAAATAGCTTGGGCCTGTGATTCCTATCTGGGCCCAGGTTTCTGTGTTTGTACTTGAGTGTACTTCCACCTTCAACATCACCCTGTCTCCACCACTGCCCCAGTTCATCTCCTGCAACCCTCATCTATGCCATTATCACCTCCTGACATGACTATTTCAATGCTTCCTGGCAGACTCCCTCCTACATTTTACTTTCTGTAAACTTCAGGCCCTCTGAAGTTCTGTCATTCATGTCCTCACTGTCACTAAGTCCTGTTCGCCTATCCCTGTGCTCACTGACCCACATTGGTTCCCAGTCTGGCAGTACCTCAGAGTCTTGGTCATTTTATTCACGGAAGGAAGTGGTTGGGCCCATCAAGTTCATACCAGTTCCCTGCAGAGCAATCTAGTCAGTCCCACTTCCCGCTTCATCCCTGTAGCCCTGCAAGCTTATTTCCTTCAAGTGCCCAATCCGATTTCCCTTTAGAATCATTGATTGTTTCTACTTCCACCACTCTTGTTTTAAAATTGTCATCCTTGTTTCCAGTCTTTCCTCGGCCTTGCTCTTCTCTATATATGTAATCTCCTCCAGCCCTCCGGCATCTGCACTCCTTTAATTCCCACACCTTGAGTATCCCTGATTTGAATCGCTCGCTATTGGTGACGGTGCCTTCAGCTGCTGAGATCCTCAGCTCTGGCATTCTCTCCCTGAACCTCTCGCGCGCCCCCCCCCCCCCCCCCCCCCCCCCCCCTTCCTCCCCCCTCTTCCTCCCCTTAAGACACTCCTTAAAACCTACCTCTTTGACTAAGCCTCTGGTTACCTGCTCAAAATCACTTCACGCCAAAGGTGCTATATAAATGCAATGTCTTGTAAGGTTGGGGCTTGGAGGGCCCAGGACTGCGTTCTAGCCGGGGTTGGTTTAATGTGGACCGGGATTATTAGTTCTGGCTCAGTGTGATGCCCCGAGTTTGCACCGACGCAGTCTGGAGCTGGCTTTGAGAGCTGTGCGATCTGACCGGGATCGCTTTGTTGGGTTGAGCTGCTGGAGGATTCGGGAAGCCTGTCATTTCCCGGCCCAGCGCCGCTGGAGGACGGAGGGTGAGAGCCGGGCTCGGCTTGTCAGGGCCCAGCCGAGGCCGAGGCCTGGACCAGCGGCCGCCAAGCGCTTTTTCAGGCGCTTTGGCTAGTGGACAGCGCCCTGGGAAGCGGCTGAACGCGGCTTCGGGAAAGTTCGGGCCGGCTCGGGGAGGGGAGGTGGGATCGGTCACTCCGGGAGGCGGGCCCTCGCTGGGCGGCACCGCCCCCGAGACCCCTTGGGGGTTGTCCCCAGTTCCATTGGGGACGCCGGAGCCATTAGCTCCGTTAGCGGAGAGCCTGGAGGCTTTGGGTGGTTTTAGTCAGTCAGTCAGCAGCAAGAAGCCTCCTTGTTTACTTGGCCAGCAATGCTGCAGAATTTGCTCATTCACATTGCAATTGACAAACTGATGGAGCAAGATGTTGTATAATCGGATGCTTGAACGTTGGAATTTGGGGTTTATACTTCTGGTTGCCAGGCTTGACCAGACGAATGGGAAAGATGGAATAGGCCAAGAATGACGCCCTGTCTTGGTTACCTGTATAGAAGGGGCCCTACTGTTCATTCTACTCCTGACAAGAAGCATTAGGAACAACCATGTCTATAGGTGGTCCCTTTTACAGTTTTGTTGCTAAAGTTGAGTCATCAGCAGCAACAGTATAAAACTTGCATTTAACATAGGATGTTTGATGTTAGGATATTTTACTAATATAGACCACACAGTTGTGAAATAAAAACATCTCCACGGTTCAAACCATGTTTAAAATAGATGCCTTTTACTGCATGAGTTGATTATGGCAAACTACTCATCTGTGCCATCCACCATACTGCTCTCAGCTGGCCAAAAATTATCTTAGAAAAAATGGATCAAGCTGATTCCACAATTCCATGCAACATATTGTAAAGTATATGTACATGGATATCTTGGGTTCAAATTGCATGGGTAAATCTATCTAGATTTGCTTTAATTGTTCTAATTGCATAGTGTCTTCAGTGTGTCACTGCCTTGTAACACATTTCAGCCTATTTGTGGTGTAAGGGTTTTTCACAAGACAAGTTGTGTGATCTGTACAGAAATTGAGAATTCCAAGGCTGTTTGAACCAACTGGACACAGTAATCCACCTAAAAAAAAATTGCAAACGTATTTAGATTTTAAAATTATTCCACGGGGAATGAAATACTGGCAATGGCATTAAACCAATCATCATTAATTGAATAAACAAAAACAGAATTACCTGGAAAAACTCAGCAGGTCTGGCAGCATCGGCGGAGAAGAAAAAAGTTGACGTTTCGAGTCCTCATGACCCTTCAACAGAACTGAGTAAAAATAGGAGAGGGGTGAAATATGAGCTGGTTTAAGGTGGGGGGTGGGGGGAGAGGAGTGGGGGGGGTGGTTGTAGGGACAAGCAAGCAGTGGTAGGAACAGATAATCAAAAAATGTCACAGACAAAAGAACAAAGAGGTGTTGAAGGTGGTGATATTATCTAAACGAATGTGCTAATTAAGAATGGATAGCAGGACACGCAAGGTAAAGCTCTAGTGGGGGTGGGGTGAAATAAGACTAACAGCATAAAAGGTATAGATTTAAAAATAATGGAAATAGGTGGGAAAAGAAACATCTATATAAATTATTGGAAAAAACAAAAGGGAGGGGGAAGAAACGGAAAGGGGGTGGGGATGGATGTCTTTCGATTCGCCAGTACGCTTCTGTTTTAGAGTAAGAAGATGGTGAATGAACATTCCCATGGTGTGAGAGCCTGGCAGTTATTAAGTAATAGAAAGTTTATCATCATCATTCGTGTCTGAACAATGGAAAGGATAGACAAAACTCATAAAATATTTGGATTCATTCAAGCATCTGTTGGATGGGCAGAGAGTGAAAACAGACCCAAATACTGGTCTTGATCCCCTGGATACTATCCACTGATTTATTTTGTAATACTTCAGATGTGAGTTAAATTTTAAATACTTAAGGTGGGCACCCATTTATTTCCTTTCAATGATAATTAAGAGACCATGGATATTTGAAGAATGTCTGGATACAGCTGTCTTATAATGCAGACCTGGGGAGATGTATCTATGCTGCACACATCTGCCAAATCACAGCTTGTAGATAGTGGGAGGTGTCCTGGTCCAGCAAATAATTTCTAGTACCTGAAAACATCTGAAGGTGCAATAAAAATGCACACACGTTTGCATTTAAGGAATAGAGCAATGCAAATTTTGGAGTCACAGTCTCTGATTTATAGGTCCAACTGAATAGAGACTAATGCAATGAAGCCTGGGTTAGAGTATGGTCAATATCTGGCAAGGCAATTTTTCAGTGGATGAAATTCAGAGTTGTTCTGTGAGGGTTGTTCCATTTCTTAAAACGTTGAAAGGGATGTTTTTTGAACACCTTGCTTTGATAGAGATTCAGGCATTGCGATAATACCATAATCTTGCAAAGACTGACTTCCTTTTCTCTTGCACATGGATTCTCATCACTATCAAATTACTATTTAGTATTAAATAATCTCTCTGAAACTATCAGCTATCATGTGATCCATCTCAAACTTGAGAACAAGAGCAACAAATAACATTTACATTTTTCAAGAATCTTCTGCATCAAATCATTTAAAAAATGTTTTAAAGTTATACATTTTGCCGATACATTGTGAGAATGGTTAAATATCAGATATCAAATATCTGAACACTGATTTGCTCTAAAGCTTGCAATAACAAGCAGGATACAGATATTGAAAAGGATCAAGTTTTTTTTGTTGTTTTTATTTTGAATCTCCCAACAGTGCTATTGTTAGGTCCCCGATCTTTGCAATTCCAGATGATTAATTAGATATAGTGACAGTGAACCTGTTGCACCTGATCCTGTATAACCGGTTGTTTTGCAAAGTGGGTCAGCCTATAGGGAGCAAAAGAATATTCAGTATCTTATAATAACTCAGTCAAAACAGAGAAATCAACATTGTGTGAAATACCATCCATTTATTTTAAATTGTTGCTTTATCTAAAAATTTGATTATTGGCAGGAGAATTTTTTTGTAGTGATGTTACTCAGTATTAATTACACAACCAACTAAGTGACCATGCACCTGGTAGAGTTGAAGTCTGTTCCTCTGAATTATTCTACAATCCTTTTACTGTTCAGGCCTCCCACTTGCTGATATTTTTGCCATACTATAAAGCTATGAGACACTTTATAGCTTGCTAGAAGACATTTTGCATATGGTCCACACTTAATTGGTGATGTCAGATTTTGCTCTCGTGACATCATAAATATACATTTGAGCCCCAAGAGAAGCACTCCAAATTTATAAGTGACTGCACTTCCAACTTGTCTCCTTCTCCACAACCTGCCAGGCCAAGTCTTAAAAGCCTGAAACACAGAAACAAATGAATTAGGGCTCCAAATACCTTACATAGCTTTATGTAGGACATTTGGGAATCCCTGGCAACTCAAGATGATGCTCATTATTAGCATAATACTTCTCAAAGCATAGCTATTATCTGCAGAACATCAAAGCAGGTGAGTTCCATAGGAGAGCTGGAATTTGAAATATTTTAATCAACACACAAACTGAAGCCTCAGAATGGGAATTATTTTGTCCATCTTGGAACCTTTTTATAGTTATTGCAATTTTTAGAATTTGAACAATGAAGAATATTTCCACCCAAATGAATGAGATTATTGCATTTTAAATTCATAATGATCCAGGTTCATCGTCCTATATCTGTCAGTTTTATTTAATTCTTTTGAATTTGTGGGACTGAGTCCTGTGGTTTAAAATGTTTTTCTTCTTCATTTCAAAATTCTTTCTAACGGGATCAATGAGTTGGTTGGAAAACAGACATTTTATCTCTGGGAATTGTATTAGGTTCCAGTATAGCCCAACGGGATGAACCTTGGATGAAAATTTGCTCCTTGGAGCCGTTGTAAGTGATGTGGGTGTGCATCATTTTCAACCCAATTCTTACTGGGTGTAAGCCCATAGCATAGATTGCTCATAATTTTTTATCAATAAGTGGTTCCACTTGGGAAGAATGTATGGATGACTGTGAGAAATAAAAATGTCATCATTGGTGCAGTAGGCAATAATTTTTCAGGTTACATTTAAAGCACATTGTTGATGGAAAGTTATTGTGAAGTTACCATGCTTTGTAAGTGACTTGAGAGCACTTGATGAGGCAATGTTGATGGAGCTTTATCCTGTAGGTAACCCATATTGCATCTGATTTGGGAGCATTCTGTGGGGTGATATAGAGGAGTCTTCCCTGGACCTGTTGAATGACAAAAGTGACAATTGCTGCAATCTCCAGCTTGAGCCATTTAGTAGCATTCTCCCCTCCTAGCCAAGGCTGAATACTTTAGTTCAGCATTGAGGGAGTACTACACTGCATGTGAAGGCTGACCCCCATGCCTGCAAATGATGTTGCAGAAGTGTAGAATGTATTTAAGAAACAGAGGGTGAAGGATGCATCCTGGAGCTGATGGTTTTAGGAAGGGAAGAGAACTTGGAGGTATAGTAACTGCAATTTATATAGATAGGAGAAAACACACTTGTGGGCAATATTGCCAAGACTAAAGGAGAGTCATTGGAGGAGGAAAGTCAGTTGACTATAATCAGAACCTGTGGAAAAGTCAGGATTTATCTTTTTTCCCCCTTTGCCCTAAAGCTGATGTACCTTCAACTGCCTGGATCCTACACCTTGGGATTCCCTCCTTAAACCCTTTCTTCCATTTCTCCACTAACTTTTAAGAGTTTCCCTTTAAACCTACCTCTTTGGCCAAACTTTTGGTCACCCTTCCTGATATCTTCTCCTTTGCTTCAGCCGTCTCTTTTTTAATGTCTTCTGAAGCACATCGATGTTTGTTGACGTTAAATGTATGACTCTAAATGCAAGTTGTTGTTGATGATGATGGCTACTATTACTTCAGCTATTACTGCAGAACAGCCAGGATCATTGAGAATATCCATTCAGCCTTTGCCATTAGTTTGAGAAGGACAGAAGATGAACTGGAGGAATTCAAACTGGGAGCTTTAGGAGAGATGAACATGGAGCTGAGAGTCAACAACACTTCCAAGTAGCTTTGAGAGGGAGGAAGGTTGGCATCGGAATGATAGTTGGAAAGGACAGATGAGTTTAGGTAGTGGGGTGGTGCCTGAGGAAAGACAAGCGTATTGGCTAGCATTGAAATGAGGAAGGGAAGTTGTGTGGGGAAGGAGTTAAGGGACAAGTAGATGGGTGTTGGTTGATAGTAGTTTGGGAGAAAAGAGGTGATAAACTACAAGATGAGGGTCCAGTTTGGAGATGGAAAAGAAGTAGCAGATGGTCTTGATTTTGGAGAAGGAGCTCCATGAACTCCTTGCATTTGGTGTTTGAGATGGAGAGGGGTGGAAAAAAAGAGGTTTAAGGAACCATTATTCTTTCCCTCCAGGATGATCCTGGATCATTGGGTGATTTTGGCTGAGGGGGGCAAAGTATGATGGTGGTTTATAGCTGAATCCCATGATTGGCTAAGCCAGATTATTACAAGTTTTGTTGGAACTTGTCTTCTGTCTCAAAGGGCTAAGAATGATGATGAAGAGTTGTGACTACAACATTAATCTGGCTCTTTGAACAGATGCTGACTAACCTATGGTGCATGTCCAATCTTGTTTGATTTCCAGGATTAGTGTTTTTTTAATTATTTTGTGTAGAGCAGCGGTCTATGTTTATGCAAAAACGTGGTTAAAGCAGCACCTCCACTTCACCCTCTATCCCTTGTCTGCAAATCTATTAGCCTTCTTTGGGAACCAGGAAATGCTCTGATTAAGTACAACCCAGTACAGTTATATTCCCTCTTTCTGTTTAATTGCAATTGATAATTGAATATTTTTCATTTGGACATACTCCTTAATACAGATTTACATTTTAAAGAAAACAGAAAATCCTAACCGAAGGTTACGACAAGTATGAGAGAACCCTTTTTTACCTAGAAGATACACTACTTGTCATTGTTGTCTTACCTAGCATCGGTCCTGTTTGACATGATTTTACCACAATCACTCCATAAAATCCGATGTCTCACCCCGTATCTAAGTATTCAGAAACGAACTATGCACTCCTTCTTTAACGTTTTCATTAGAGGTATTGTTACACGAGGCCTGAAATGTTCACTACAGCCTGGGTGGCTGCACAATTTGTGTTTTATATTTGCAATGTTGTCCTGTGCTGATTCTAAATAAGACCCCACTTCACTTATCGTAAAATGAAAAGTTCATATCTCATTACTGTTAGCTTTTATTTGTTTCTTTGTACCTACTTGGTGTATGAGAGCGTGTCCACGTTCTAACTTGTTTTTTTAGGACACTGATGCAAGCCGAAGCGTGTTCATCTGAATGAGCACACAATCCTTTAATGTTCAATTTATAGGTCTCCTGCTGATAATGCAGTTCCAGGTAACCTTTTCTTCGGAAGCTTGCCTTGTAACAATTTTCCAAATTATAAATGTCAGTGCTTTTTATTTTAAAGATTCAAACACTTTTAATAAAGTTTCTTCCATAAACCAAAGTGTTATAAAGAACCGTGTGTGCTGCTAAATGGTATGATATGGTCACGTAACCTCATATTTTGATTTGATGAGATATATGGACAAATACATTGTGCAACATGATAGCCTGTTAGTTGATTATGATATTTAGAAGTCGAGCAGCAATTAGATAACATATCCCAGAGAAATTGATATATTAAGTGCTTATATTAAACTGCGGTGAAGGAAATTGGGGACATAGTCCACTTTTATTTTGAATCCTGATTTGAATCATTTCAGAAGGAAGTGGCCCATGCCTCCTATTGGTAAGGGAGGAGAGACCTACGTGGCTGTTTACATTGGAGCTCAGCCTTTTTTACTTCGAAGCAGAATTCGAATCTAGTTTCTGAGGGACAGTGGGATGTTTCTGGAGCAGCCTACAGCACAAAACTGCCAGTCATTAAGCAAGATTAGGGATTGATTGAAAGTCTCCCTGTAATAGTGCTGAGCATGGACTGTTTAAAAATAAAAAAAATGCTGTGCTGTGGTAGTAGGACTCTTGAGATTGCAGTTAGCATTAATTAGTAGGGTAGTACAGGGGGATATTCTATATTGCGCCTGACTCATACTGTGCCTGATTTAGGAGCACTTAGTCCAAACAGTGGAAGGTTTATTCCTCAGGACTGCTACTGATCATCTGTTGAGTACATGAACAAACATGAGACAAACAGAAGGAGCTTTTGATTGGGTGACTGTCTCTGACCTTAAGATGTTAGTGATTATTTTAAGATTACATAGACAAGAAGGACTCTACCATTCCTCACAGAAACCATTTCTCTGTCATTGTCAGTGCTGTGCAAACCTATCTTGCAACCTTTCCTTGTTGCCTCCTCTGATAATTTTGCATGATTGGGGGGCATTCAATGAGAGCTGGGCACTTCCCATCATGAGGGAGGGGCAGCCAAATAGGGATTCATCACTGTATCACTGTTGTGCACATCTGGTTGTATCGTTGGTGGTTTGGAGACAGACCACTCAGCAAGTTCTTTTGGCTCGAGGGTGCATACCAGGGAATCTGCAAGGACAGCAAATGGAAAATGAAAAGGCTCATGGATGCGACTGATTCTCTGACTTATTCAGTTTCAATTTGTAGGAATTCTAATTTGTATTTTTAACTTAAATTGGTGGTTAAATCCAGTTTTACAATTTTAAAATGGCTTTTGTTACTGATTGCTGAAAGAGCTTTATTTTAATTTGTGTGTATGTGTGGGTGCCGGTCAGGTGAATATTCAGATTGTCTGATTTAAGACTCCATGGCAACATTGGGCTGAATTTTCCTGTTCAAGTCTCAAGCGTGATATTGGATGGATTTCCAGTCCATCTCCTAAAATGCTGGGGAGTCTCATTGTTTTGGTATAGATGGCCTAAAGTTAGGTACAGTTTTGTGTTTGCCTGCAGATTCATTATTGGTTCAGCGTAATTTTACTTGAAAATCCAAATTAGTTTCTCAGCCTGAGCTCTACGGTCAAACAGTATGGTGCATTACACCATTGTAGAGAGATCTGAAGACAACGGTGGGTAGGTTCATATTTCAGGTGTACAGCCCATGCATAACATTATATTTCACTTCATGGGAAATGGCAGCATCCTATGGGAGCTGACTTGTATGTACCGGATGAATAAAGACAATTTGGGACACTCCTCTCAGTTCTAACAGAGTTGCAACCTATTTTTTTAATTACATGAACTGTGGAGAAATGCAAGTGACCAGGTATATCCAAGTGCTCTGTGCACAGCTGATTAAGAAACAGCATTACTGGGCTGTTCTTCAGTCACTAAAATGTTCTTTCTGATTTCTCTGCATCCCAGTGAGTTCAGCTCTGCAGTGGTTTAGACCTACATGCTTACTCCTGTTGTATGGAATTTCATAGACTTTCCTTTTACTCACTCCTTACAAGATTTTTAAATTTCATCATCAAGATGTGCCCATCACTGTCACTTATTGCCCACCCCTAGTTGCCCTTAACTGAGTGGCTGGATAGGCCACTTTAGGCAGCATTTAAGAGTCAACCACTGGAAGAACATGTAGTATTAGAGTGTTCAGGGTTGAAAGGGTTAACGTGTGGGGCTGGCGAACTGGCGCCACCCACATGATGATGTAAGACACACACATGACTAGAGCCCAGAAAGAGAAAGCTCATTGACCTGTAGTCTTGTATGTCTATAGATAGTTATGTTCATTCAATAAACCAATTATTGTTCAGTCATAACCAACATATAACATGATCTCAGAGGTAGGATCTTACAACATCACACATTGGTCAGATTGGGTCAGGTCAACAGATTTCCTTACCAAAAGGACATTAATGAACCAGTTGGATTTTTACGGCAATCCGACAACTTAATTGTCACTTTTACTGGTACCGGCTTTGTATTTCTAGATTATTAAAAAAACTGCCATGGTGTGGTTTGAACTCGCATTCCCTGGGTTACTAGTTCAGTAATCTAATCACTGCAATACTACACCCTCTATTCACAACAACAACTTGTATTTATAAGGCATTTCAAGGACCTTCAGGAGCATTATAAAGTAAAATTTTCAACCAAGCCACGTAAAGGGATATTGGGACAGGTGGCCAAAAGTTTAGACGAAGAGAATTTTCAATAAAGGTGGAAAAAGAGCAAGAGAGGCAAAGATCAAAAGGGAGGGAGAGCTTAGGGCTGAGGCAGTTGAAGCCATGGTCAGCAGCGCTGGAGCAATTAAAATTGGGGATGCTCAAGAGGCCAGAATTAGAGGAGTGCAAATATCTGAGGATGTGGGGCTAAAGGAGATTACAGAGATAGGGAGAGACAAAGCCATGGACTGAGTTAAAAACAAGGATAAAATTAATAGCTTTAAAATTGAGGTATTGATCAACCAGGAGCCATTTAGGTCAACAAGGAAGAGGTGGTGGGTGAATGGGGCTTGGTGTGAGAAAGGGCACAGGCAGCAGACCTTTGGATGCCATCAAGTTTACAGTGGGTAGAATGTGGGAGGCCGGCCAGGAGTGTGTTGTAAGAGTCAAGTCTGGAGGTAACATAGAGATGGATGAGGAGTCTCACAGCAGATGAGCTGAGGTGGGATGGGCTTGTTACAGGTGATATTACATAGGTGGAAATGGATAGTTTCACTAATAACATGGATATGTGATCGGAGGCTCATCTCCGGGTTAAATATGGCACCAAGATTGCAAATTGTCTGGTTCGGCCTCAGACAGTTGCCAGGGAGAGCGATGGAGCCTGTAGCTAGGGAATGGAGTTTGTAGCAGGGACAAAAGACAATGATTTCAGTCTTGATTTCAGTTGGTGGAAATTTCTGCTCATCAGTATTGGATGTCAGAAGAGCAGTCTAAAGATTTAGAGACATTGAAGGGACATGGTGATAAAATAGGGCTGAATGCATCAGAGTACATGTGAAAACTGACATGTTTTTGGATGATGTTGCTTGAGGGGGAGCATTTAGATGAGAAATAGGATGCGAGCAGAGGATAGATCCTCAGGGGGTCATTGAAGGTAATGTTCGGGGAGCAAGAAGAGAAACCATTGGTCATTCTCTGGCTATGATCATATAGATAACAATGGAATAAAGTGAGCTGAATGATGTTGGAGAAGCATTGGTGGAGGATGGTGTGGTCAACCATGTCAAAGGTTGCAGACAGGTTGAGAAGAATGAGAAGGGCTAGTTTATCTGTGGTCTTGTCACATATGATGTCATTTGTGACAATGACAGGAACCGCTTTGGTACTGTGGCAGGAGCAGTAACCTGATTGGAGGGATTCAGACATGAGAACTCAGGAAATATGGGCATGGTTTTGGGAGGTGACAACACATTCGAGGACTTTGGAGAGGCAAGGGAGGTGGCACAGCAGTTTGCAAGGACAGTGGGATTAAGAGTTGGTTTTTACACACAATTTATTGAGCTGTGGGATGCATATCAAGCAGGCTAATTTTTTATATAATCAATATCCGAATGCAGGCAGACCACAATCATCATATTTCTCAGTAGTTTTAATTGTATTGTGAGCAAAATTAAACTGCAAACACTTCCAATAATTGCCAGCCCAGTAGCAGCGCTGAGGTATTTCACAGCACCAACTGCAATTGTACCTTGCATACTTTCAGCTGAAGTGTTATGTGGAAAAATTAATTTTGGTGGAGTTACATTGCATCATCCTTCATTGGTGGAAGGGAACTGGAGTGGTTAGCCATGTAGCAAGTTTAGACTGCACTTTCCATAGTTTAATTTGATGAAAAATGACGTCAGCAAAGCATTGTCCTTTCTCAGAAGTCAAGCTGAAGGAATAGCACAGGCATCAGGAAGTGTGATAATCTAAAGGTCCATATAGGTGTGATAATCCAGTCAGCCCTTTGAGCCTATTCTAGCGTTCAATTAGATTATGGCTGATCCATATCTTAGTACCATTTAAGTGACTTGGTTCCATATCTTTTTAATATCCTTGCCTAATGCAAATATAAGATTCTATTTTGAAATTTTCAGTTGAACCAACCTCCCAACAGCTTTTTGGAGAAAGGGTTCCAGATTCCCACTCAGCTTTTGAGAGAAGAAGTACTTCCTTACAGCACCCCTGAATGGCTGAGCTCTAATTCTAACTTCAGGGCTGCTGTTAGACTGGAAAGATCCCCGTAGTAAAGTTCTATGTTTATACCTGCAAAACACTTCCTTACATCATTTATCCTGTTTGTTCAGAGTACAGGACTGAAATAAGCTGCTGTTAACTGTTATTCCTCTATGAATATGTATTGAATGTGTCCCACTCATTTTCATTTAATTAATCAAATTAACTGATAATTGAAGTGATTGAATATTAAAATCCATTTTAAATGATCAAAATGGGCCCGGAGTCCTTTCCTCTCAATCATTAGATTTGGGTTGTACATTGGGTTACGTTGTGATGAACGTAGCAGCATTTCCTTCTCCAACGCTGATGTGGCAGAAATTAACCATGTCCAGTATGAGATGGATTACACTGAAGGCTTCCTTGTCAACTTGTGTTTTCTTTTTTTTGAACTCAAAGATGACTTTCCCTGCCAAAAGAGGTTATTTCAGGGATAGGCTAATACTGACCATGTGCCAAGACAAGCTATGCAAGTTCTGATAAGAGAACAAGCTGACATACTCTAAGGGAGTTGATGCCATATCACCTGCTGATGAGGGACAAACTGACCTCATGCCAGTAGAAGCCATGCCAGTTACAAGCTAAGAGAAACCATGTCAGTTCTGTGCCAAGAGACCAAACTGATCATGTGGTGAGGCAACCTGTATTATGTTATGTGTTCATGTGGAATACCAACCATGTGTCAAAACGGAACATAGTGACACATACCATTAGGGACATTGCCAACAATTTACCATGCTGACTGCTCACAGAGAATCTTCATTGAGCCTTTCCCAGTCTATATCAGAAGGGAACAACTGATCTATTGCAGGAACCAATGCTTAGAATATATAAAGTCTGCAGGTTAATTTAGAAATAATAGTGCAGAGATGTACTCTGAACTACCTGCACACAGTGTTGTTCATTTACTCCACAAAGCCTAACTTGCTGCAGTGAGGTTATCAGGTTCTCTATGCATCAGTTATGCAATAATTATACTATAATACAGAAGATCACTGCTTTTTTTGTTGTGCTATCGCTGTGTTTCAGGCTATTGTCCAATGTGTGTTATGGACAACTATATAACAAGGAGTGTTTCCCAGAAGAGTGCAGCAGTGTCTTGCACCCAGACTAACTTCATGGCACGTCGATTCATTACTAGCTTTTTTAACAAAATCCCTATTTCATAATAAGATGCACATTCTCCTCCAGGATTTCTGCACACTGATTTCCAATCTTTGGGAGGCATCAAATCCAATTTGGTGGCTCCAGTGTTGGAAGTAGTCACACAGCTCAAACGATTTTGCACAGCTTCTAAAAACAGGATGTAACTGATCGAGACAGATCAGAATGACCCAGGTTTAGAGTCTTTGAGTCAGCTGACCTCAGTCAAGATGATGCACCTTGATTTTGGTGCCCCTGTAGGCTAAAGAGAAGGATAAAGGAAGTATCCAATGGCCCCTCCTGGGACATGCTTTTGAGTTTCGATATTGGGTGCTGATAGGATCCAGTTTGACTGTGATTTTCCACCCCTCCAAGCCACCCCGCCCCAACCATGGTTAGATAGCTTGCTAACACTCATCATCTAGCACAGGGGTGTGTAACCTGTGGCTGTTTGACATCTCATTTGTGGCTCCCATCCTTTTCCATTTGGATTACATTAACATGAAAAAATATCAACAAAAAAATTAAATAAAGAAAACTAAGCCAGGTATTTATTGTGGGGATAAGTAATTATGCTGCACTTTACAATTTTAAATGATTTTAACAAAAAACATCAGTATTCTAAATAAAGCTGCTGGAATGGTACAGCTACACCATGGTTATAGATAGTGCCTTTGGTTTGAGGAATTAATAGCTGGAAAAATTGTCTTAATTCTACGCATCTTATGTTGAAGTTTGTTTTAAAGATTACTTTACCAACAAAATTATAGTAAAAAGTCAAACCTAATTTCAAGTATATTTTAATTTTGATTTTCTCTATTGATAATTTCAGTACATGTATTTTATTTACTATAAATACAAATTATGCACTCTACCAGAGACACTTGATAATTTGCCAAGGCACTTGATTTAGAAATGCCAAATTTTTGTCTAGCGGCTCCCAATAGTTTTGCTTTTGGCAATTTTTAAAAAAGGCTCTTGTTTGAAAAAGTGCACTTTCCAATCCCTGGTCTAGCATATGTTTTCCTTTGCTGTAATCCTCTTCCTTCAGGTACCCTGCCCCAAGAGGGCATTGGCGACCATGGACTTCCATTGGATTGGTCCATGATTATGCTCGGCAAAGCACTGCAGTGATTTGCCATTGCCCTTTGCAGAATGGCTGACCAGGAAACTCTCCCGTTCTTACCCTCTGTCATCAGGCTTATTGGGAAGATTTATAGGCTGATAATTAACCTTTGTGGCCAAGTTATGAACATATGAGCTTCCGTGTTTGCTGTAACATGTGCAAAATTCTAAACCCACTTCCAACATGTGTGTTAGAATTCTGTTGCACTGGGAACTGGAGGAAATCTTTCCCCCATCGAAGTTGGCCACTTGGATCAACAGAATCAGTATTCTAGCAAGAGTCAGTGCCTTCATGAGGGGATATTACAGAAGATTTTTGTTTTCAAAAGAAATGTAACATTGATGGTCAAGTGAGGGAATACTTTATATTAGTTTAGCAGTACAAAATCAAAAAGAAAAGAAGTTTTCTGATTCCTGATCGTAACAAGAAAAAAAATTGAATGTTCTTGAGAAACAGTGGGGCACTCGGAGTTGTTGTGAATTGAAGTGCACTGCCTAGAAAGGATGGTGGAAAACCACTTCATAGTAACTTTCCAAAGGGAATTGAAAAGGAAAAAGTTACAGGGCTATGGGGAGTGGGGCCAATTGGATAGCTCTTTCAGAAGAGCCAGCACAGACATGATGGGCCAAATGACCTCCTTCTGTGCAGTAAGATTGAGTTTGTTGGGTTTATCGAATTTGTACTTGGAGAGTGCCCATTTACAGAGCCTGGCTTTTCATTACTCTGTATACTGAGACGTGCGCAGTCCTTGCATTGAATAGATCAATAATGGTATCCGACTAACAATTTGTGGAACTGATTGAGTGTCTCAATGCCCTGCTGTTTGGCCCAGTCTGTTCTACTGATACAAGATGATAATTTTATAAGTTTTTACTTCATTTCAAGCATTTAGTACAGGAAATATGTTAATTTCCTTGGGTGCTTTTGTCATACCCCAGAACATTACAGCCTTTATTTCACCTAGTGACCACTCTTGATATCCAGCATGGAATAAATCTTGGACATCCACTTATCCCATAAAGCCTGAGCTGCAGGAAACCAAGCAGCACTTCTTCACTCACCACATATCTCTGTGTCATCTATTGCCAATGTGACAGTGGTGAACCAAATTATTTTAATCATAAGGATGCATTTACATCGTAAGTTGATGTGGAAGAGTTTCAGCTTTGCACTAAATTCAAATAATATGTGTCTGTGTGAAGACCGGAACTGATTCTGGACAAATGCAGAGCTAGTTTGTTGGGTTCTTGTTGATGCTCTTGCGGGTGTCTTACTTTGTATCACTCCATTAACTGGCCAGATGCCTTATTGAAATCCAAGTTGAGCTTTAAACTGCACATCCTATCCATTGGCAAGAGTATTTTGCTTCTGGAAAATTGACTATCTTCAGTTTTTAACATCAGCTCTTTCACTGTAACCCTTAAATACTCCTTTTGTGACCCCCAGACTCAACTATAACACTAATATCTCATCCTTCATAAACTTCATCTTTTCTGAGACTTGGCTGCGTGTATGCTATCCTGCACTAAATCTTGCTTATGCCCATCATCAGCTGTCCCTCGATTCAAGGATGACATCTACTCAGGGTCATGCATTTCTGCCATGGTCTTCATGTGATTGAGCAGGCCGACTTTCAACCCACAGGTGTTTGGACACCTAGGCAGGACCTCCCACGAAGTAGCCGGATCCAAAGATTTGCTTCCTTTTCTTTCCTTCTCTGCCATTGCTCTGCCTCATCATTAAGATGTGATTCAAAGCATGATGCAATTCGATGTATAAGTTGTCGCCATTCTGATGATTGGTAGCAACCTCCTCCCAGTCATTAATGTCGATGCTGCCATACTTCCAAGGAGAGCTTCAGAGTGTCTTTGAAGCATTTTCTTCGTCCTCCCCTGGAACGTTGGCCATTTGACAATTGAGAAAACAAGATCTGGTGGGGAAGAAACTTTTCAGCCACCTGGACACAGTATCCTGTCCATTGTAGTTGATGTTGCGGGAATTTTGTCTGAATTTTTGTGGAGATGGCTTCAAGAAGGACACTAGCATTTGTTTGGAACTCCCATTGAATCTGGAGGATGTGGCAGGGGCATTGCTGATGGAGTAACTCTAGTGCTCTTGTGTCACTGATACACTGTCCCGTTCTCATTGCAGTACAGGAGTGTAGTGATGACAACTGCTCTGTGCACCAGGGTGTTGACTTGCAGATGTCTTTGTTGTAATCTACTTGCTGCTGTAGTTTGTAGAAGGCTGACCTGGTGCAGCTGATCCGGTGTTGGATCTCCTCGTCAGTCTTTTTGAGAGAGGTGACTGCCAAGGTATTGGAAGAGCTCAACATATTCCAGAGTCTCTCCTTCAACATATATAGGAGGTGGAATATTTGGCTGATCAGGTATGAGTTTTGTTTTGGAAATGTTCAAGGACAGGCCGAGTTTCTTGTTTGTGGAATTGAAAATCTTGTGCAGATCTGGCGACAACACTGCAAACTGTTGATCATGTATGCCTATGGTGGTCAATTTAGTTTTGACACGGAGATGACTGATGTTAAAGATTTATCCATCTAGGCAGTATTTAATACTTGCACCAGAGGGCAATTGATCTTTGAGGTGAATAACCAGTGTCAGGTAGATTGTAAATAGTATGGGGACTATCACACAGCTTTGCTTGACCCTAGTCTGGATTTTGAAGACACCTGTTTCAGATTTCCCGGTCAAGGCAGTTGCAATCATATCATCATGAAGCAGTTGTAGAATTGTGATGAAGCTTATTGGAAATCCAAATCTTTGGAGCACAATCCACAGACCCTCATGATTTACTGAGTCAAATGCTTTGGTCAGGTCAATAATGCAATTTAGAGTTCCTAGTGGTGTTCTCAACATTTTTATTGTCTGTTGCCAGACAAGTCACATGTCAGAGGTTCCTCTGGAAGGTCTAAAGCCATACTGTGCCTTTGGGAAGATTTCCTCAGCCACAGGAAGTAGGCAATTCAGGAGGATGCATGTCAGGACTTTCCCTTCTATGGACAAGAGCAAAATACCTTGATAGTTCTCACAGCATGATTTATCTGCCTTCTTGAAGATAGTTAATTGTCTCATTCCTTATGTTTTGGGGGAGTTATCTTTCCTCCTGGATCCATAGGATGAGTGCATGGAGTCTTGATGTGAGCAAAAACCCACCAGCTTTGAAGACCTCAGCTGGAATGATGAGTATAACTTGGGACAGCTCAGCCAATAATCTGTAACACAACAAAGCACTTCAGCTGGATTCCTACAGGCTTTGTTGTTTGTCATCCGATTTCATGTTGTAGTTCTTCCATCAATAATGATTCACCCATGGATTCTATCACTGGGTGCTAGGGGATAGCCTGGAGAGTATCAGCTGCCACTGTGGATTCACAGGTGAAGAGTTGTTGAAAATGTTCTTCCAGTGTTGTTGGATGCTGTCATTCTTGAGAAGAGAAACACCATCCTGTTAGTGAGAGGGATTTTGTCCATTTGACTTTTGGTCCATAGTTGGCCTTGGTAGCTTCAAAAAAACTTTGCATGGCATGATGATCCGCATATTGTAGGATCTCTCAGGGTTTTTATTCCCACCACATGCCCTTTATATCCTGGATTTGTCTTTGTGTGTCAGCCTTGAGCTGTTAGAATGCTGGCTTCTTGATTTGCTACCTTGGGTTGTTCTGCCAGGCAATGAACGTTGCACGTTTTGTTCCTGAAGGTCATGCATCGTTCTTGTCAAATATCTGGTGATGATGATGCTCGAACTAAATGGTTCGATGCTGGAGCCTTGTATAGCTGACTTTATTTGATAGCATCGTTCTGAAATTGAGTTGGTTGTGTGAAGATTTTCCAGATTGGTTGTGAATTGCCCTTGGAATTCCTCTCTTTGATCGGGCTGCTTTAGGGCTGTGACATTGATCTTCTTCCTCTTTGACTTTTTGGCCTTGTGATGTCTTGTTGCCAGATGGATGTTCATCACCAATAGAACAAGCCAATCATCTGTCCAGCAGACATCAGTCTCTTGAAATGAATCTAATCTCACAGACATCATTTGGATCTCTAACCCGAACAATGACATAATCCAGGAGGTGCCAATACTTTGATCTAGGATGCCTCCATCTGGTTTTGTATTTGTCCTTCTGGTGGAAGAGGGTGTTTGTTATAATGAAGCCATGCTGAGCACACTGTGACAGCAGGAGGACACTATTTGCACTGGCTTTTCCCACCCCGTTATCCCAATGGTTTCGCACCAGACATTGGAGTCACGGGCAGAAGGATGATCTTTTCTTTTGGAAGGCCATGAAGACTCCAGCAAGATCAAAATAAAACTTTTCCTTAACATCTTCATCGGAGTCAAGGGTCAAGGTTTAAGCACTGATAACGATGGCATATTGATTATGGCTGAGCCATGGGTGAAGTGTCATGAGTCTTTAATTTATTCAGTTGGTGAGTTCTGCTAGTGCATCCGAGATACCATTCTGGATGACATAACCATCTCATGGACACAAGGGTTGATGTCAGCCTTTTCCTTTCCAGTACAAAGTATATCCCGTTGCTTGTTCCTTCAACTGCCCCCTCTCCAGGATTTGGGCGTCGCTGGCTAGGCCAGCATTTATTGCCCATCCCTAATTGCCCTTGAGAAGGTGGTGGTGAGCTGCCTTCTTGAACTGCTGCAGTCCATGTGATGAAGGTACAACCAAGGTGCTGTTAGGGAGGGAGTTCCAGGATTTTGACCCAGCGACAGTGAAGGAATGGCGATATATTTCCAAGTCAGGATGGTGTGTGGCTTGGAGGGAAACTTCCAGGTGGTGTTGATAATGATAGATCATAATCCGCCAGGAAATTTGAGATAAGTCATTCAGGAGAGAATATATATTCTTAACACCATGGCACTTTAAGTTTAATACAAGCCCGGAAGATGTTTGCGAAAAGATTGCTAATCTCCATCTGAGGGCGGCAATGCCAATCTGGAGTTTTGATAGCTTGTGATTCAATTGCAGTTCTTTCTGGATGGTCACTCTTGCAATTATCCAGGGGTGTTCTAACATTCCAAGTTACAAAATTTAAAGTTTCCTATCTTTGACCACAAGATGGTGATCCCTCAGGGTATGGTTCCCTAGCAAGGAGGAAGTGGAACAGTCTACTTTTAGGGCACTTTTTCTACCCCCATCCACAATTGGAGCGAGCTGATGATATCTGAAGAGGGCTGCTCAGGCAGATGCTGCTGCCCAATTACACTTTTGTCCCAGCATAGATGTTCAGTGAGCTTCATACGTCTGTTGCCTGTGTGCAGATTCTTGATGAGGGGATCCCATGTTCGCAGCTCAGTTCCCATCAGAATGGAGAATTGGCAGCAGGACTTGATAAATGGACCCTGGTAGGAGCCTGCACATAACTTTGATGGTGCCCCAAGGTCCCCACATTAAACATTGTCCACACAATCTTGACAGGTGGGTGGTCAGATTTCAGTCACGTATTGAACTACGATGACTGAGACCACCTTGCCCCGTAGCTGCCTTCCGCCTTCGCAGCCGATGTGAGACACAGTCTGTCTCCACCTGTTTTACAGGTTGAGGACCGTTTGGACCTCACTTTGTTTGACCCCCCATCCCTGACCTTTTACCATCACTTGTGGCTCTGCCAGGAACAAGGAGCTTCTGACAGCATCACTCAAGGGATCGTCACTCCTGTTGTGACTGACTACTGAATCCTCAGCCCCCCTTCCCCATGATTTAAAGTCAAAATCTTTGCACCTCTCACAGCACCCCCCACCGTAAATCTCTTGATGGCCTTGACCCACTTCTACTTCTATATAATTTTCAGTCTTGCTCTCCCTTTAATCCCAGCCTTCTGTATATTTGCTTCTTTCATTTGGACCACCATTGGCAACCAAGCTTTCAGTCAACTTGAATCTACTGTCTGGAATTTCTTCTCTACCTCCACATCTCCTCAAAACCAATTTCTTTGATCTAGCTTTCAGTTGGTCCCACCTAATTACACCCACACCCCCATCCTGGTATTTACCTTGCATCTATGGATCCGTTATAGGTGTTATATAAAAGCAAGTTCTTTGAGTGAAACTGATTACCATCAGTGCAACAGGTACAGTGTAAATGCACTGTTATAGGAGTGCATAGTGCACTGTAATGTGCATTGGAATGACATTTGTCTGAAGTTGCTGAGTAGAGTTTTTGTAGTTTGAATGGAAGAGCAGGACCACGACCTTCCCTCAGGTTCTTCAATTATATAAGCCCTACTGCAAACAGGCACATCTGCGGCAGGACAAGATGCTAGAGAACAGCTGCCAGTCCATCAGAGAGACGAACTTCTGCAAAGGAAGATGCAAGTCTGACCTTGGGACAAGTACAAAGCTATTATTACCTGTGTCTCTGATGAATAGGTGTGTGATGTGTCATCCAACGTGATTTGAGAAAGTAGTGGTTCACTAGGGAATGAGCCTGCAAAGTGTACTCTGTGTGGGTAGAATTTGATTAGGCCAAAAGTTGATGTTTTGTTGGAACAGTTCCCGAATGGCACATGTGAATTCAAATTTTTGAAGTAATTTTGTTGTATGTTATTTGAAATGTAAGTGAATAAATTTATAATCGGTCTTTATGCTTTATGGTCTCTCTCTCTGCACTGGATTTGAACCTTGCCTTGTAGAGGAAAGGGTAGTGCTGTAAACCCTCATAGGAATTTACTGTTATCTATCCCTGTTTGGGGAAAACAAGGTAAGTATATGAGAGAGAAAGGAATAGAAGGATGTACTGAGGAGGTTAGATGAAGTAGGGTGAGAGGAAGCTCATGTAGCATAAACACCAGCATTGACCAGTTGGGCCACATGGCCTGCTTCTGTGCTGTAAATTCTATAGAATACATGCTGTCATCGTATTATAATTGGATGGATTAAGAGTATAGATTCTGCATTTTAGAATTAGATGTGGTGTGTAAATTTTTTTTGTTCATTTATGGGATTTGGGCATCGCTGGCTAGGCCAGCATTTATTGCCTATCCCTAATTGCCCTTGAGAAGGTGGTGGTGAGCTGCCTTCTTGAACTGCTGCATTCCATGTGATGAAGGTACAACCAAGGTGCTGTTAAGGAGGGAGTTCCAGGATTTTGACCCAGCGATAGTGAAGGAGTGGCGATATATTTCCAAGTCAGGATGGTGTGTGGCTTGGAGGGAAACTTCCAGGTGGTGTTGATAATGATAGATCATAATCCACCAGGAAATTTGAGATAAGTCATTCAGGAGAGAATATATATTCTTAACACCATGGCACTTTAAGTTTAATACAAGCCCAGCAGATGTTTGCGAAAAGATTGCTAATGGCTGTGAGTTGAGCAGAATTCACTGAAAATGGAGAGCTGCAGTCAAGCCCTGCAGTTGTCACACTAAATTGTTTTATCGGAACTTGAAGCTGATCAATAAGTTGCACTCCGCAGGGCAGCATTTTCAGTGCTATCAGTTACTAGTGCCGCCCATTCATAGGCACTAAATACCAGACTTCCACAAATTGACAATGAAATAAGAGCAGCTGCCGAAAGGAAATGTGATTAAATGACATTAGGCCAAATTCCATTTATATTTAATAGCGGGACTTATACATCTGGATAGAGGAAAGAGCAATGTAGATTTTTGCTGTGGGATTGGCAGCAGTTAGAGATTATGGACTAAAAGTACCCATTTAGTATGAATGAGGGATTTGTCCAGAATTTTCAGAGGAAATAACGTAGTCTTTGGGGATAACCAGGTTGGTTGAGGTTTCAAAGGGTGGTGTTGTCATGGTAATATGTTCTGTAAAGCTCTTCATTGTGTTCTGCAGTGTGTACAAACACAGTGACATGGTCAGCAAAGAAGTGTCATCCTGCATCTGGCCCTATGAGATATAAAACTACAGATGTTTATAGCACAGAACAAGGCCATTTAGTCCTGTTGTGGCTGTGCCAGTTCTTTGCTAGCGCAATCCAAAATTTAAGTTCACTCCCCCCCCCCCCCCCCACATCGGCCCATATATTCCTCTGCTTCGAATATTTATCCACTTTCCCTAAAAGATATGTTGGTTTCAGTCTCAACTTCTTCCATTTGCAAATTATTCCATGCTCTAAGCAAATCTGCATTAAGATGTTTTTCCTAACCCCCCTTCCTCATTCCTTGACAGAGAATTTTAAATTGATTTGTAATTTGTTCCCCAAACAATAGCTGAAATACTCTACTCATTCATCCTTTCAACACTTTTGATGTAATTATATCTCCCCTCCTCAGGTGTCAGAGGTAGCTCCCTCTCTTTCCTTCTGAGCCAGGGAGTTATAAGTTAAAGCCTCTTCCAGAGACTTGAGAGCAAAATCTTGATTGACACTCGAGTGTAGTACTCAGGGTAGTGCTGCGTTGTGCTGTCCTTCAGATAGCCTATCTGCCCTCTCAAGTGAATGTATAAGATTTCAAAGTACTATACAAAGTAAAGCAGAGGTGTTCTCTTGGACAATATTTATCCTTCGAGCAACATCACCAAAACGGATCATCTGGTCATTATCGTATGGTAAGTTTGGTACCTCTAACAAATTGGCTGCTTGTTTCCCTGCAGCATGGCAATGACCACAGGATGTTTGAAGTGCTGTCAATTTTGTAATGGAGGAAGCATGATGTATGTGTTGTTAGTTTGTAAACTTTACATCTGGATGTTCATTTTCTAGAGTCCAATTAAAAATCACCACCTTCACCATCTCTGAGCAACTCTCCTAGCAGCTTCTTTCCAAATCCTTTCCATTGGGTTGTGCAGCTGCTTCCCCCACTGAGCCCTAATAACAGAATGGCCTGCCACTTATCGAAATCAGACATGCTAATGTTTGTCCTTTAATATGATTATAAATAATGCTGCATGATCGCTTAATATTTACTAGTCAACATTAACATGTTTTCAGAGAAGGCAGAAGGTGCAAGGAGGTTGGGTTCATTGCAAGGCCAGATCTAAAACCTTGCTGACTTGTGGCCTTACATTTAAGCTGTATTGTATCTTGTCCAGTACAAATCTCTGTCATGCCTTTCATGGATTTTAATCTTTTTTTTAAAGGTCTATATGGAAGATGCATGTGTAATTGTAACTATGATTTTAGTAAATAATTGCACTACCTTCAACACAAAACAATTGATTCAAACAGAATGACGCCACATCCAGTTGACCTCTAACTTCCAAACCATGTCCTGTTCATAAGTCATGTGAATTTCCATTGTATAAACATTTCTTTTGCAAATATAAACAGTCAATTTGTGATTCAGGACAACAGCATGTTTCTGGAATAGATTTTCATTTTGTGTAACAGTGCTTTGTTGCTGTTTACTAAATTGCAGTGCACACACAATTGCAGATCTATTGCATGCATCTGCAGTTTATGGGGACTCTGATCCAAACAGAGAACATCTTGGCAAAGCAAACATATTTGTCATAATGTAGCCTTTATTCTCCCGAACCTTTTTCCTCTTATTCTTCCTAACTCCATGTGTATGCTGTTTCTCCTCCCTCACTGCTTTAATTAAAGCCTCATCATACTCACTCTTGCTTGTTCTATCGATGGTCCTCAAGACAGCAGAACTCCTTACCTCTCTCATACTGCAGGCTTTTAAAATCCGTGTCTGGTCACACCTAGCCAATACTCCTTGCTGGAGAAGGACAAGAGACGTTGGACAACAGGTTCCCAAAATGTTTCAGCACTGGGGTTTTCCTCACATTATGTGTGGGTCTTTTGAAGACTGAATGACAGGGATTGATTGCTGTGCTGAGTCAACAACTCTGTTATAATTTTGTCATGCGACTACCAGGATGGTAGACAGTGAACTGGATGAATCTTGGTCTTTTTATCATTTGTAATTCCTACATAGTCTGTCATCTCTCCTCCTATTTTCAACTTTGAGAGTGGCTTGCCTTACTAAGGATAGTAAAGTTTAAATTATAATATTCCACAGAATGAACGTCCTTGAATTCTCACAATTTTCTTGTATACCATTATTTGTTTTTGCTTTCTAACTCGATTACTGGAACATCTATATCAGAATTTGGAAATGCAATTCATCTTTGAAAGACAAAAAGAATGCTTCCTTTACTCAATAATTAATACCCCACTACCAAAATTATTGCTTCAAAAATCATACCTTCCTGTGATTTTTGCTGGCATGCTATTAATTAGAGACATGAGCAGGCAGTTCCAGGTTGGATTTTCTCTCAACACTTGTGTCTTGTGTTCACAGCACAAAATGGTTTCCTGGAACTGACCGGGATTTTGATGAACTAAGATTGTACTGTGAATGGACTAGAGTGCTCAGAATTAAGTTAATCTTTCCATGTATTATTGGTCTCTGGATCTCTCGTGAGATTCCCAACATGTTCATCTTATTTATTGGGCAGGCAGCTGATACCACGTTATCAGAGCAAGTTGCACAGGTTACCACTAATATTCTGATTTATTTACAATTGGAACAATACATGGAGGCAGTTAACGGCAGCAAGCTCTGAAATTACCTGTACCGGACTGAGTTCACAAGGGATTAAAAAAAATTGTTTCTCGGCATGGAAGTAGTCGTCGTCTGTAGACTTTCAGAAAGTAATGTGAAATTATGTGACACTTCAGTTCCGAGGTCAGGTCCCCAAGTAGAATTAAATCCATGTAATCAGAACTGCATTTTTATGGCATGTGAAAGTTTTTCAGGTTACAGCCATGCATTGAAGTTCACAGAAAATCTGAGTACACAGCTTATCTTGTGCCTTGTGGAGGTAGTTGTTAATGGCAGGATGTTCCTGTCTATCGGCAAAAATCTTGCATTAATGGTTCAGTAATTGGTGTAATTGAATTTCTGTATTCTCTGGTCTGTTAACCATCATAGATTAACATATCCAGCAGACAGTCCCATCAGGCAAGCAACTTTCAACTTAATTCATTTCTGGGGCAGGCAGGCTGACATGCACAATCCATCCAGGATGGATATATCTCATGGTCATGGGTTATTTGTGTGCATTGCTCTCCTTTTTTGCCAGAGAGCCCTTGAGCTCTCCTTATCTACTGGATTTCCAAATCTGATGAGCAGGTGAATTTTCCTGGAGACAGCCTAACTCAAGTCTCCATTTTGAAATGTGGTGAGGATGTTAATCCTAGCTATACTATACATAACAGGTCAAATTTCATATTTCATGTCCTGTTTTCATCATAGGAACATCTTTTTTTGCATTTAATGTGAAATTTTGATCTACCACAGAACTGATGATATTTTTCCTAACACTCATATTACAGGACAGCTATGTACATCATTTTACTGATACCTATGGGCTATGGAAGAAAAATACAGAAATTAAGGATGTTAAGACAGTTGAGAACTGGTGTGTACCATGGTATAGAGTGTAGCATCAAATGCTTGTTTGTTTTACCTGTTGTGCACTATCCATAATCCATCAGGAGCAAGATAATTCCACTCGACTTAGCTTGAAGGCTGCTATTTTCCAGCTTCAACTGAGTTGCAAAACAAAGCAACTTGGTGACTCATTTCAGCTCATCCTGACCGCACTTCTTATCTTCAGTGAAGCCATGTTTAACTCCATTATAGGATTAATTCTGGCTGGTTGTTTGAGGAATTGCCATTATTTCGCAACCCTGGTGTTACCATTTGTAAACTCATTGGGCAATGACATTTGTCACGTTGCAATAAAATAGTGTTTCTCTATATATTTTTAAAAGGCTCTTTTTTCTATAGTAACTCGTGACCTCTGAACATCTCAAAGCGATTTACAGTCAATGAAGTATTTCTTGAAGTATTGTCACTGTTGTAATGCAGGAACTTGGCAGCCAACTTCAAAGCAAGGATCCACAAACAGCAATGAGATGAAGGACAAAGCTCTTTCTTTTCATCGTATCAGTTGAGGGATACATGTTGGCCAGGATGTACCCTCTTTGAAATTGTACCATGGGATCTACTACATCCACCTGAGAGGGCAGCCGGAGCCTCAGGTTAAACCTCATGAGAAAGATGCCACCTTCAGTGGTGCAGCACTCCCTTGGCACTGCACTAGGGTGTTGGCTTGGATTTTGTGCTCAAATTTGCAGAGTGAGATTTGAAACTACAGATAAGAGTGACCATGACTACCTCAGCTGAGTTCGATCTTGTCTTTATTCATCATCTACATGCACATGCTTTTCAACAGGGATCTCTGGATTATGAACAGGAGCAAGAACCTAGTTCAAAATCCAAAAGACTGACAATGCGTCCATCTGCTGTTGGAGTTCGATCTGGAATTTTCTTGGTTTGTAAAGGCCTGCTCCCACTTCATTGAGTGTTGGAGGAGCTCTGAGTTACTTCAAAAAATCCAGCACTGGTGTCAGATATGGGGTGTGAGGGGGAGACGGTGTATTGATTTGTTCCTTCCCTCACCCTTCTTTGTGGAAGCTTCCCCTCATTAATTAATCCTCAGTGAGATCAGTGCATTGCTATGTAGAGACTCATGGGTACAAATCTGCTTTCGTTTACCATTCCAGGATAGTTGTGATTAAAAGCCCGATGCAACCTAGACCTCTTGAGTGGCTTGTGATTTATTGGAGAGAAGGCGAGCCGACGGTGTGTAAACTTCTCTCAAAGCTGCACTGAGCACCAATTTGAACTACTGAAGAGTGTTCTTTGTTGCCCTTGTGGTTGGAGCAAAATGCTTCTTCATCACAAGACATTCTATTTAATGATGGCAGACAGAATTGATGAAACAAATCACATCTATGATGCGCAGATTTAAGTGTTAGGCTGAAGTCAATCATGAATGATAGTCTGTGCTGATTCACACTCTCAGTCTAGAAGCCAAGTCTGTGATTACATGATAAAAGATAGTGTGATAATTTTGAAATCATTTGCTGATGGCGTTAATTATTGCTAATGCAAATGCCCCAAGTAAGCTATTAACCCAACCATGAATATTAAGTACAACTTATGTCACACAATGCAGCAGTTCAACTCCTTGTTGCCAGTATAGGCTATTGTGTTGAACATAGAGGCACTTTACTGCCACTTTGATTTTGTGATTTGGCCATCAATCATACTGGGAAAATGTTCCTAGAAATCATCCCCTTCAAATCCAACGCTTGCTGTAAAGAAAGTAAATCTGTTCCAATTTCTCAGATAAGAAAAGAGAGAACTTGCTCTTGTTTTGCACCTTTCACTATTTCAGGACATCCCAAAGTGCTTTGCAATAATTTTTAGTGAAGTTGATTTGAGGGATAGATATTGACCTGGACACCATGGGAAGGTCCTTGTTCCTCTTTGAATAGAGCTGTGGATCTTTTACACACCTCCCACGATGGCAGATGGAGCTTCCGTTTAACATCTTATCTGAAAGATGGAACCTTTGTCAGCGCAGTGCTCCCTTGGTACTGCATGGGAGTAGATTTTGGGCTCAGGGCTCTAGAGTAGGGCTTGAAACCACAACTTGCTGACTCAAATTCAAAAACGCTACCAATTGAGCCAAGGTTGACAACTTGATTTCCTTACTATGCACAGAAACAGCTGGACCTAAAAACCAAAAAGCAATGACTTTCTCTCCAATCTGGATCTGGCTGCACTGGGTGGAAACTGGAGTAGATTGTGATATTAAAACTTGACTCTTTGTCTTCAAATGGTACAGATTAGCTGTTTTAACTTTTAAAGGTAGCTTGCTGGCTTAAATCCTGTAGTGTACAACAGCGAGATTCTGGAGTCAGTTTGCTTCCAGCTCCTACAACAACACAACTTCAGTGGTGCTGGCCCTGACTGGAGCCATATCCCTGGGTCAAACTTGGTGTAATATTTTTGACTGGCTCCTTGTGGATCTCCTGCCCTGGGTGTTGGAGAGTGTGATTGCTGCTGGAGGCTTCTGGAGCCTGGCCTCTTCCCTAGGGTGGCTGACAAAATTTAATTTGAAAGTGTACTAAAATAGAGAGTGACTTAGCAACATTGCATGCCAGAGATGCCTGGCACTTGGGTGGTGGTGGTGATGGAATAAATGGTGGCAACTATGTTGCATAAAGTACTCCTGATATTTGCAATTCCATTCAATATGTCCATCTGGATTTGGGGAGACATATTAAATACTCAGCACTATTGCTGTTGGAAATACCTGGAGTTGACAGGATGGATTTTCAACACCTGCCCACTGAAGTTTCCCAGTTTAACTCCAAAGGATAATCTTTGCCAATGTCTTGGATTTAAAGCTCTGAATTCCAATGTTAAAATTTGCCAACTGCAGAATATATATCATCTAATGAGCAAATAGATAAAGTGAGAATTTCAAATAACTAATTTCTTCTAATGTTGCATTGTACTTATAGCACAAAAAAAAACTGGCCACCTGACCCGGCAGCTCTAAGCTGGTGTTTATGCTCCACTAGAGCCACCTCCCACCTTGCCTCATCTCACATAAAACATTTAAGACAATCCTCCCATGAAATCTCACCACAATAACATGCCCAGATCCCTCTCTAATGTCACAGCAGGTTCTCAAATGTCAATCACTGCTGAAGGGCTTTAAGATTGCAAACCAGATTAGAAGCCATATTCAAGTTTAGGAGGACTCTATCTATCAAATGGCTGCCACAACCATGGTGTATCCACATATTCCCCTCTGATGCTGAAGCAACAGAACAACAACATCTATTTCTATGGCACCTTTAACATATTCAAACATCCCAAATCGCTTCACGGGAGTTTTCTCAGACAAAAATTGACACTGAGCCAAAGAAGGATGGCTGACTGAAAGCTTGGTCATAGAGGTAGGTTTAAAGGAGTCTCTTAAAGAAGTGGAACAGTGGAGAGATTTAAGGAAGGAACTCCAGAGCTTAGGGCCAAGATGGCTGAAGGCAATTGGGATGCACCACAGGAGGAAGAGCTCTGTGAGGTTTCTAGGCCTGAAGAAGGTTAGATGGAGGATGGGCGCAGCCATGAATAGATTTGAACAAAATGATGAGAAATGTTAATGATCTGTGGAATGCTTTTTTATCTGAGTTACTTCCTGTGATTTATAACTAGCATACTACCGTGAGCAAATTGTGACACAGGTTCACTTATAATTATTTAATGTTATGGCATAATGAGGCCATTCAGCCCATTTTACAAGTGCCAACTCTTTTTGATGGAGCAACCAAGTAGTCCCACTCACCTGCTCTTTCCCGATTAGCCCTGCAAAGTTTTCCTTTTCAAGCATACATTACAAGTATATATATAATGGGCACATCTTATCTCATGGCTTGCTGAGCTCCACTGTGCATTGATGCAATAAAGGTATGTGGATGGATTGTGTGGTTGGGATGTTTCTCAGGGGAAGAAATGTTTCTGTAAAGCCTGGATTGCTATTCTGTGTGTTTTTGCCCCACCCCCCACACATTGGTGGTGAGCCAGCACCCAAGTGTTCCTTCCTGTGAGTCTGCAGTCTGGTTGTGTGGCAGTTAGGGTGGCTGTGGAATGAATTGTTGCATTAATGAAAGGTAGGATTTCCCTGGATGGGTGCCAGTGCTGACTTGGAGTTGCTTTTCATTCAGCCTGTGATCAGGTTCAGTAATTGTCTCCGTCTTGGAGAATCCAGAACTGGTTTGATTTTTTAAAAATTCATTCATGAGATATGGAGTGTGGTTGGCTAGACCAGCATTTATTGCCCATCCCTGACTGCTCTTGAGAAACTGGGTGGCTTCCTAGATCATTTAAGAATCAACCACATTACAGGCCAGACCAGGTAAGGATAGTAGATTTCCTTCCCTAAGGAAGCATTAGTGAACCAGATGGGGTGACATTTCATGGTCTTCATTAGTCCAGATTTTTACTGAATTCAAATTCTACTATCTGGCACGGTGGAATTTGAACCCAGGTCCTCAGAGCATCATCCTGGGTCTCTATATTACTAGTCCAGCAACAATACCACTAGACCACTGCCTCCCCTTGATAAAACATTCCAGCATGGAAGATGTGTGCCTGTATTTAGCATATAAAGGAAGCAGGGATGAGACTGCATCAGATTCCATTTTCAGGATTTGTTTTTCCAAGTTGAAGAATCAGTGAAAATTGCTTTTTGGTCTGTAATGCTGTGTAATGTTAGATCTGGAGTTACTGTCTGTTGTGCTGGACTGTGTCACGCCATGAAGGGGCAAATTTGGAAGCACAGATCAAGTTCCTTTCAAAGTTAATGTTCTCAATCCAACAGCATCTCCATTTTAAAATCCTCATTCTCTGTTTTCAAGTCCCTATATGACATTGTCCCTCCCTATATTTCTAGCCTCCAACCCCAAAACCATCTGGTATTTGTGCTGTTGCAATTCTGGCCCCTTGTGCATGCCCAACTTTATTCTCTTTACCAGTGCTGACTGTGTCTTCAGCTGGCAAGATCTAGAATTCCCTCCCTAAATCTCTTTGCTTCTCTACCTTACTTTCTTCCTTTAAAACCTACCTCTTTGACCTTTCTCTCTCCTCACCTACATCCATGACTCTTCTGATGCTCAACTTCTCTTTAAAAGTTTCCAATTTCCTGGCACTAACCACCTGCTCCTCACTTTGAACGTACAATGTCTGTACACCTCCATCCCCCACTAGGATGATCAGGGCTCTCATCTTCCTTGAATGGAGGCCCAACCAGTTTCCACCGTATTCCTCTGTCTGCCTGAACTTGTTCTCTCATTGAACAATTTCTCCTTTCTTCTCAATCCCTCCGAATAAAAGGTGTTGCTATGGGTACTTGCATTGGTCTTATCAATGCCTGTCTTTTTATGGGATATTTGGAACATTACTTGTTCCAGTCTTACTTTGGCCCCCTCCCTTAACTCTCTTTCCAGTACATTGATGACTGTGCCAGTGCCATGTTATGTTCTCACCCTGAACTAGAAAACTTCTTCAACTTTGCTTCCAACTTCCACTCTTCCCTCAGTTTTAAATGGTCCATCTCCAACTCTTCCCTTCCTTGACTTCTGTCTCGATTTCCAGTGATAGGCTACCAACCAATATTAATTATAAGCCCACTGACTCCCACAGCTACCTCAACTACACTTCCTCACACCCAAAAGGACTCCATTCTGTTCTCCCAGTTCCTCCGTCTCCATTGCATCTGTGCTGAGGAAACAACCTTCCACATCAGTACTTTGGAGATGCCTTTTTTCCTCAAACAAGGATTCCCCCAACTGTGATTGACAGGTACTCAACCATATCTGCCACATTTCCTGGACTTCTGCTCTCACCCCTTCCCCCTTCTTCCCAGAACCACAATAGGGTTCCTCTTGTCCTCACCTTCTACCCCACCAGCCTCCGTATTCAACAGATCACTTTCCACCACTTCCAGCGTGATGCCACTACCAAACACGTCTACCCCTCCCCTCCCTTTCAGCATTCCAAAGGGACCATTCCTTCTGTGATAATCTGGTTTTTTCCTCAGTCACCCCCAACACTTGTCTCCTTCTCACGGCACCTTTCTGTGCAAATGCAGGAGATGTAACACCCACCCTTTTATCTCCACTCTTTTCACCATCCAAGGCCCCAAACGCTCTTCCAGGTGAAGCAGCAATTCACTTTACTTCTCTCAATTTAGTCTACTCTATTCACTGCTCACAATATGATCACCTCTACATTATGCAGACAAAATGTAGATTGGAGTTCTAAGATCTCCATTTAGTCCACAGGCAAGTCCCAGAGCTTCAGGTGGCCTGTCATTTTAATTCTCCACCTTGCTCTCGTACTGACATCTCTGTCCTTGACCTGATTGAAGCTCAATGTAAGCTTGAGGAACAGCACCTTGCCTTTCAAAGAGAGATTTTACTGGCCTTCTGGACTCAACATTGAGTTCAGCAAGACTATAAACTCTGTTTTCTTTCTTTTTCTCTGCCTGTTTTGTTTTTTCTTTCAGTCAGCAGTGCACCCTCACTGGACACATCTTTTTATTCTCTGTTCCTTTTCTTGTCGCATCTCCATTTCCTTTGGCCCTGGAGGACTAACGTTTCTATCATTGAATCTCTGTTGTCTTCCACCCTATCACAGACATTCCTTTTGTCCTTGGCCCAACCAACCCTTGCTCAAAACCTATTACATCTCTAACTTTCCTAGTTTTGATGGAAGGTCACAGACCTGAAACGTTAGTTCTCACCAGAGTTTTTCCAGCATTTTCTGTTTTTATTTCTCTTTGACCAGGCATTGGTCACCTGTCCTAATATCTCCTTCTGTGGTTTGGTGCCCTCTTTGTTTTAACTGACAGTGCTCTTGTTAAATGCCTTGGGACATTTTACTATAATGAAAGGTGGTACATAAATACACACTGTTTCTGAATTGTACATTTGTAGTTGCCCTGATTGTGGAATGGAGGCCTGAAACTGCCCTTCAGGGAGGGAGGGTAAACACTGTGGCTCTCACTTGTTTCTGGGAAACACCTGGAAGTCAGTCATTGCTCTGCCCTCACACTGCCGGATGATGCATGGGGCAGAGAGGCCTAACAGACAGAGAGGAAAATAAATAAAACCTAATTGAAATTGGTGGGGGATTTATAAATGTAAAATAAATAAATGGCAATTTGCACAAGCTCTTTGTGGAGAATATCCAGTTTTTTTCTAAAGTATGAGTAGCATCCTGATCTCATAATGAGAACAGTATTGCCTGTTTTTTTAAATTGAATATTTATAAATCATACATATTTATCATCTTGCAATCAAAATGATTTAATTTTTCTCAATGTTTGGTATCTAGTCAGAAAGTCTGAATGTAGTTCCCCCTGCAGCTCTTGTTGGCTTCTACAAATGAGTATGTGAGGCTCCAGGGTCACAATTGGGTTGTCTCACTGGGTAAGGGGGAAATCCATTTGGGTTCTGATGGATGCCCTGGGACCCCTGCTGGACGTGTGCTTGTGTGAATGCTGGCTGAGAATGGGATTGGAATCCCTGAAGTCCTCCACCGTACAACATCCTGCTTATGTTTGATCTTTTTCTCATCTCGCCACTTAAGGCATAAGCCCTACTGTGTGCGTGGTTTTCTTGGACTGCAGGACAGCCTCGATGTTGGGCAGGATCCCACCCTGTGCTATGGTGACCCCTCCCAGCAGCTTGTTGAGCTCCTCGTCTTTGAGGATGGCGAGCTGCAGCTGGTAGGGGATGACATGGGTCATCTTGTTGTTCTTGGTGGTGTTGCTGGCCAATTTCAGGATCTCGGCAGCCAAGTAGACGGAGGGTTCTGGCCCAGACACGTTTGGCATACTGACCCTTGCACAGCAGCAAGTGGGTGTGACTGACAGGGACCTGGAGACCAGCTGTGGAGGAGCGAGTCTTAGCCTTAGCACACCATTTGCCTTCAGTTTTACCATGGACGGTCATCTTGTTGCTGCTGTTAAAAATCTTCAATCTTCTCGCTTGTTAGTAATGGCCATGGTTCATGTGCAGGATGTTGGTCGGGGAACCTTAACTATAAGGAGTCACAACTCATTCACCCTTGAGGTGGCAGTTAAGAAGATTCTAAGGTTAAAGAACTTTATTTATCAGATGCCTAAACATCGCTGAACTGCATATTGCTTTAGCAGAATGTTTTATGTTTCTAAATGATCTCCTCTCTTCATGGCAGTGGAGCAGGGATTTCCTCAGCATTGGAGAAGCTCCTGGTAATTGGGATTTCCTTCCCCCAGCTGCTAGTTAATCATTTCTCAGGAAAGCTGGTAAACTAAGAGATTCTAAGGGGCTGTGTTATTATATTTCACCACAAATGCTGTCCAGGGCCAGATGACGCTTTAACAGATTGAAGATCCGGTTTCCTTCAGATTCTAACCAATAGTGAAGATCATTTTCACTATAAATACTTACAGTCTGCGTATATGTGTCTTTCTGTGGGTGAATGGGGGAGCAGCAGTATTATCAAGGGTAAAATCATTGTGCATTTCGTGGACAAGAATCATATCCTTTTGAGGTGTTTTGAGGGTTTTTTAAAATGTAAAACCTTTTGTTGGAAATTTTCTAATAGGAATGATGCATGACAGTATCCAGTGTCACCCACAGAATGGGCAGTCATTCAGAGTTTCTGACAGTAACCATACAGTGGGAAGCCATAAATGCTGACCAACAGGGTAAGGGTAAAGGGCTTTGCCAGTAAATAGATCATCTTTTAGTTGATGTTTCTCTAGTTTCTTTAATGTGGTGTCCTGATTGCATTGGTGCCCATAACATCCAAATCTGACTCGGCAATAGAAGAGATTTATTAACTTTCTTCTTCAGGTTCCTTCCTCTTCCAAGGGTCAGATGTGATGTTGCGCCAATCACTTTTCCTGTAAATGACAGCATTTTTGTGATTAGATTTCTTTGCAAAGTACGGGATGATTGTCTGTAAGGTCCCAATCTTTTCTGAAGTGACTGGCCACAAGTCCGCCTCATCAGGAAAGAACCCTGGATGTGTCACATATCTTGCTGGTGTCTGCCTTCAAAGCCATTGTCTTGCTGCTAGGGTACTGTCTCTTCCATCATTCCAGACTTCTTGCACTTAAGAGGGGTGATGTCCCAGAGGGGTGATGTTCCCTATCTACACCAGACAAAGTGGATGATACCCTCACTTAGTTTAGCTCATCAGCTGGGGTGAGGTACCAGGGTATGCCCATTGGTGTGCACTACCAGCTGCTTGGAGGCATAAGTGAGAGCTGAGGATGCTGTAGGACACCACTGAGACTCAAAACCAAAGTGTGCAGATAACATACAAACCAGAAGTTCTCCTTGTCTAACTCCAGAACCCCCTCCTGTTTCTGAGTACCCAGGACTATTGTCGACAGCAGCCAGCCACCCCACATCCTGCTCCTGATTGCCAGCCTGCTGCCATTTCCCATCGGGCTTGGGTGAGAGGTTGTCGGCATCTGGACGATTGGCCATTTGGCCCCACCAGTTGTTAAAATCAGGCTGTAATGTAGCTGTTGAGAGGCTTTTTGACCTGGTCTGTGAGCATTGAACTAGAGAAGAAAACTTCAAAATTAATGAGCCACAGGTGAGAAAAGCAATTTGAACCACTCTCTGAATGGTTATGGATGAACCCATAAGCAAAAGCTGTTGATTCTGTGTGGATTCACATCTTCAAATGAGAGCTGGAAGAATATTTGGTTCAGAAACGGAACTGAAGATTAAGAGAAGAGCATTGCTGCCAGAGTTGGTATAATTTGTGGAGGGCGCATAGCCATGGTTGGATAATGGTTAATGCGAGAATATTCTGGAATCTTTCTTAATTATGTTTGCAGCTCTTGGAGTATTTCTCCTGGGACTGAGTGTGTAGAGTCCATGCTGGCGTGGATGATTTGTGGAAAGAGTGCACTTGACAAGCTGAAGAGCCATCTCTTATTCCATCAGAACAGGAGTAAGCTGTGCAGCCCCTTCGACCTGATCTCTCATTCAATGATGCCATGGCTGCTCTACATCTCAAACCTGTTTGCTTTTACCTTTGCTTCATTTCCTTGGTGCTCTTAGTTGACTAAAGTATTTCAACTTGCAATCTTAAAAGCTTTGATTGTCCCAAGACCCATAGACTTTTCTGCTAGGCTTCCTTGTAATTGAAATTGACACTTCTGATTGGTGGCTGCAAGGCACTGGCATATTTTAAACTCGATATTCCAGGTAAAGTGAAGTTAACAGTCCTCCACTGCAAGCACGATCTGGAAATTACTTTCGAGCTTCTGATGACAGCAAATTGTACAATGGGCTTTCAGACAAGATATCATTGTTAAGTCTGCAGTTAAACTGGAAGATGCACCCTGAAGGGTACTCGTAATATCAAGTTCACCTCTCGGGGACCTGCCTTCAGTTCCTGCTGACTGAACAAATATCTATCCTATCTACTAGTTCCAGAGATACTAACTACAGTGAACATGGAGGAACTTAATCCAGATTCTAGCGTGAAAAAAATCTACAGCAGAACACCAGTCATAATTTGATATCAAGTTCTGTGTTTAAGCAGATTGGTTGGTTTGAGAAATGGAACTGCTGCACTAATCCAAAATGCTTATCCCATTGAGGAAACAAATGGAAACTTGCATTTATATAGTAGCTTTCATGACCTTAAGACGACCCAAGGGATATCACAGTCAGAAAGTGCTTTTGGGGTATCGTCACCGTTTTTAGCAGTCAATTTGCACTCAAGGACCCACAAGCAGCACTGCGATAAGTAACTAGATAATGTGTTTTGGTGGGGTTGGTGAAAGATAAATCTTTGCCTAAGCAGTAGGAAAACTGCTTTGCTCTTCAAATCGTGCTGTGGGATCTTTGACCTAACGAGTAGTTTAAGTCTTACCTGAAAGACACCCTTCCACTGGTGCAGCACACCATCAGGGTGGATGTGTCAGCCTAAGTGTTCTCGAGTGTCTAGAGAGCCTCTCAAACCCATGACCTTTGGACTTGGAGGACCCACTGAGCCATGGTTGACAATGAGGAAACTCTCCTGTGTTTGACATGTGCTATTGCTGACCTGAAAGTACTGAGTACTGGCACTGGTGCCAAGATTGGATTCCTTAGCAGTGGCATCCCTTATGTTGCTGAACCCCGACAACATTACATGAAAAGAGGAGGTAGCAATGTCTTGTTTTTACAAGTACAACTATGTTGTGTGGCATTAAAAACAGAAAATGTTGGAAAAGCTCAGCAGGGCTGGCAGCATCTGTGGAGAGAGAAACAAAGTTAACGTTTCGAGCCCGTATGACTCCTTCAGAGCCAAGAAGAGTCATACAGACTCGAAACGTTAACTCTGTTTCTCTCTCCACAGATGCTGAGTTTTTCCAGCATTCTCTGTTTTTATTTCAGATTTCCAGCATCTGCAGTACTTTGCTTTCATATGCGGCATCTTTGTATTTTAAATATATTTGCAATTTTGGGCAATCTCCTTTTGAGATTATTGCAGCAGTCAAATCCCTAAACCAAGGGTTTGTTCTTTCATGTAGCCCAAAAGCTCTGCTTTCCTCCTATATTAATCCTAGTCCATCAGATGATGCTGAAATTAGCACATGCCAGATACTTTAACTTATAGCTCAAGATGTGGGTGTCACTGGCAAGGCTGGCATTTATTGCACATCGCTAGTTGCCCTTGAGGATGCACTTGAATGCCTGCTGGGTCAATTCTGAGGGCAGTTAAGAGTCACCATGTAATATGTCACTCCAGTCCCACATCTTAGGTCAGATTGGGTCTTGATGACAGGTTTCCTTCCCGAAATCACATTGTACATTTACACACCAAGAAGGATATCTTTGAACAAAAGTCAAAATAAGGCTCTGAAACGAATTCACTATGCCTGATTTTTTTTTTGGGCACCAGCTGAGCTTGTAGTGCACATTCAATTGTGGCCTATTTTCATGCAGGTAGTTGTGAAAGTGTGTTTTGAGAAGAAAAATATTACAATAAATCTGTCACAGCATCTGCTTTATTGCAAAATGGTCACCCCTCATTAGCTGACAAACAAGTTTAAAATAGCAGGCTGCAAATTGCAGCCAGTCATTTTATTGTGCAAATGCTTAAGCATTTATGCAGGCTGTAGTGTATAAATGGAAAGCTCATGTTGTGAGTATCGTGTAATTAGTCATCAAGATTTTGAATATTAATCAGGAAGCATCTTTGAGAGTGGCTTTTGACTCCTATCTTGGATCAATCATCCTCCTAATAATAGATCTTCACTGCTTGACAATGTAACACATTTGTTCTAAATATGAAAATCCCTCAAATTGGCAGTTACCTTTCATTTTGAAGCACAAAAACAATCACCTGTGACCTTATTCTGGGATTGCTGTACTGCGATGGCTCACTACAATCATCAGCCCAGCTTCTTTTACTGACAGCATTGATTTACAACAAAAAAGACTTAAAAATTGGGAGGGTCTGGGTAAGATCGCCACAGGAGGAAAAAACATTTAATTGTCCTTGCATTTGTAGCTGATTCAAAGTCTTTTACCCTTTTGTTAAGCTGCATCCTGAAGCCAAGTCTGATGTCACTCTCTGGATTTGGTTTAATCTGAAATGGAAGCAAAGCTCATGGCAAACTCCCAAATCTATTTCCCACCCTACAAAGCACCAAGTTACCTAGGGTTGTACATTGGCATGTCATCATGGCAGCACAATTCAGGGCTAAGTGTGGTGTGAAAATACACAGCAAGTCTAGATACATTAGGGACAGGGTTAGGCCACTCAACCCCTTGAGCCTGCTCTACCGTTCAGTTAGATTATAGTAGATCTGGACAGGTAACTCAACTTCATTTACCAGCTTTTGGTCCATATCCCTTGGTACCCTTGCCCCTTTTTTTAAACTGATATTTTGGTGTTGTGGCACAATAGGATATTGGGGCACAGGTTAGGATTAGGTGTATACATGCTGGAACCAGATGGGTTGGTGGCAGTGGAGTACATATTAGGACTGGGTGTGTTGGTGGTATGAGCATGGTGTGGGCAGACAGCCACAGCTGGTGCTTGCCTTATCAAAACAAGCTTATTTACCAAATCTGAGGCCTCCCTGGGACTTAACATCACGAGAAACCAATCCACAGAGACACGCTCCAATTTTGCTTCATTGAGCATGACATGCACGTAATGTTAGTGATGGAAAGTGTGATGCTTGTCCGCCTTCTAGAGTGCACAGGGTGCAGTGCAGTGTGGCGTTATTTGTGTTGTACACTTATCTGTTGGACTACGATTCCCATCTACACCCAGTTCAAAGGAGCCCTGTCATTCCTTTGGCAATCTTGTTGGGCAGTTACTGTTGTGATTCTGCCATTAACAAACTGGCAAATATATTGTGTTGGTGGAATAAAGTGCAAGCAGCAATAGAGCTGAAATTGAGAAGAGTGAAGCTTCTTTGTGATGATGGAATTATTCAGAAATGTGTTTCCAGATTTCTGCAGTGTCCAAAAATGAGAGTGTTTTCCTTTTACGTTCTAAAATCCTAACTTTGAGAGTTCCAGTATGCAATGGTTTCCAGCTTTGATGGGTTGGTGTTGCACTCAAACAACACACTGTCTGTTTCAGCACTCAGCACTCTTGGTTTAAATTACTTGATGCTGAAACCCACCTTTTAAAGAGTTGCATTTAGTTTCTACTCAAACTGCTCTTTATCCATGGCAGGCTGAGAGCCCATGCAGCCAGCTCCTCGAAATCAGTTCACTAGACAAGAAATACTGGATGCAAAATTCAGCTTCTATTTTGTTGAAAAAAGGGTTGAAATTCAAAACCCATTTAAAAGTGTGTTTTAATTAGTTTGCTGTGAAACCTTGCTAATTAATACTTCTAACATTGAATAAAGATCTATTTTAAGGAGCAGATCCTTCTCAAGGAGCCATGAGATGTTACGCTTGATGTGGTAACAATATAGAATTAGCGACATTAATGTCATGCATCAACTGTTACATTTGTCAAAAAACTGTCAATGCAGCTCGCAGAGCCACTCAGCCATCCCAGCGCAGCCACAATAGTAGCTTGGGTGTGACAATTGGGAATATGATGCCCCTCAAAACTCAAAGGCAGAAACACACTTAAAACATTCTGCAGAATGGACTTAGTTGGCTACCCAGTGTCTTTTCTTCATTGCCAAATATGTCCTTGAACCGCTGCTCCCCCCCTCTCTTGCTCTCCTCCATCCTCACTTGCAACAAATGCAAGGAGCTGGTTAACTTCTTTGACACTAAGGTTGACACCATCAGTTCAGCTGCCTCATGTACCCTTTCCCTTGCCTAGCCTGGAACCCATGTTGTTCTGTCATCCTGCCTTTTATCTCTCCTCATTTCTCTTTGAACTCAGCTCTTCAGTGAGGCTGACTTCCTGCTCATTTGACCTTCATCCCATTAAACTGCTGACCTTCTCTTCCTGGCCTCCATTCAAATTACAACAGTAACAAAAATTCAAAAGTACTTCATTGGCTTTAAAGCACTTTGGAACATCCTTGGGTTACTGAAGACGAAAGGTGCTGTATTGTGAAGATGGATGTTATTTTTCTACAATATTTTTGAGAATATGGTGGTATTCTGTAAAGAGTGTGTATGTTAATTAAACTGGGGGAAGGTTAGTAAAGACAGCTTGTCTGTGGGAGCAGAGAGATGAAAGATAAAGGTGCTAGATGCATGTATTTGTAGTGAAGGTCTATGGTGAAGTTGAATGTATGAGTAAAGAAGTAGTTTTAAAAATTGCTTTATAAGTGGGAACTGGACTTTTCAGCTGTTAAATTTCAAAGGGGTAGTTTAGAAGTGACAAAAGACTTTTACAACTTACAAAGGGTACATGAGTAAACAATGGAAGGTTATTAAATTTTATTTGACTCAAAAGTGGAGGCATTAGGAAAACATGTAAGATTTTTATATTTAGGAAAAGTCGAGTTCAAAGAGCAATGGAGTTTAAAATGAAATGGGAAAAGGATGTTTAAGGAAAGAGGTTGAGTTGAGTTGTGTTGGTTGTATGGGGGAGATGTCCTGAGACCAGCTCTTTGCTGAGAAAAGTTATGAATTTGAAGCAGCCACCCAGTTTCAAAGCTACAGAAGTCTTTGTTTTCAGAAAGAAGCCTGTTTCTGAACCTTCCTTTCTATTTCCACAGCAGAGTGGAAGAGAGAGTGAGAAGTCTTGTGGTATATGTTATTAAAATAGGAGCCTTGGGTAATATTACTGGATTTTTATGGTTAATATCTATATGGGAGCTGTTGCCAAGTAGTTTACTTGTGTGTTCTGGGTTTTTTGGGGGGGAATGTTTTGTAAGACTGTTTCAACTGTGTAATTTTCAATGTTGTGTTTTTTCCCTTCTTGTTAATAAATCTTTTTATTTTAAAATCCTAAAAGTGTTACTAGGATTCAATGCTTCTGTTTCCCCCTCATTTTCAAAATACAAATAAAAAAATTATGATCGGTAAGACAAGTTTCCCTCTGGGATTGGCTTGTTCAGCGAATAACATCAGCTGTGGTCATAACAGTATAAATATGTTGGGCTTTTTTACCCTCACTTTTTCCCCTCTCAAGCATTGTCCCATACCCTTCAAAACAGCCATCATCTCCTCCTCCCCCACCCACCCCACCCCCACCCCCCGCCAAAAAAAACTCCCTTGTTCTCTCTTTCTTTGCAAACTGTTGTCCCCATTTCCAACTTCTATTTCCCCTCAAGCCCTTAAATGTGTTGTTGCCTCCCAAGTCTGTACCTATCTTTCTGGAACTCCTTTATTTAATCAGGTTTACCTGCCCCCGCCACAGCTTTGAGCAACACTAATCAATCTCATAATTAATATCCCTGTGACTATGATTGTGGTATACCATCCCTTCTCAATCATCTTGATCTCTCTGCAGCTTTAACTGACCACAATTCTCTTCCAACACCACTGCTCCATAGCTGAGTGAGACTGTCCCACCTGGTTCCATCCTGATCTATCTAGTCGTAACTGGAGAATCTCCTGTAATGGGATCTTTTTTCTCTCCCCTGCACCATTACCTCTGGAGTCGCCCTATCTTTGCATTCTCTATTTCGCAAGTATGGGCTGCACTTCAGTGACATGATTCAAAGCTGTGACATCAGTTTCCATATGCTTGCTAATGACTCACAGCTCTGCCTCACCTCTACCTGTTTCAACCCTTCCATTACCCATGTGTTATCAGACTACTTGTCCAACATCCAGTCCTCGATGAATGCAATTTACTCCAAATTAGACATCGAAAGACTAAAGCCATTGTATTTGACCCCCCACCACAAACTCAGTTCCATCCCATTATAGGCCACTGTCTTAGGTTGAACCAGTCTTTTTGTAAAACAAAAACAGAATTACTTGGAAAAACTCAGCAGGTCTGGCAGCATCGGCGGAGAAGAAAAGAGTTGACGTTTTGAGTCCTCATGACCTTTTAACAGAGTCCTCATGACCCTTCAACAGAACTAGTTCTGTTGAAGGGTCATGAGGACTCGAAACATCAACTCTTTTCTTCTTCGCCGATGCTGCCAGACCTGCTGAGTTTTTCCAGGTAATTCTGTTTTTATTTTGGATTTCCAGCATCCGCAGTTTTTTGTTTTCATCTCAGTCTTTTTGTAATCTTAGCATCCACTTTGAAGCTGATCTTCTGATGCCCTACTCTTTCTTAGCTCCCACCTGTGTAACATCGCCCATCCACTCCATTCCACTGCCTCAGTCCAACTATTGCTGGAACCCTTATCCATGCTTCTGTTTAATACATGACTTAGTCTATTCCAATTCTCAACAAGTCAGTTTCCCATCTTCTATCCTTTGTAAACCTGAACTGACCTGAAACTGCTGCCTACATCCTAACTCACACCAAGTCCTGTTTACCCCTAATCCTGTGCTTGCAAACCTACAATGGCATCCAGTTCATCAATACCTCAAATTCAAAATGATCACCCTCATGTTCAAATCATTCCTCCCTGCTGGTGCAGCATTCTCGAACTCTGCAACCCTCATAGCTCTGCGTTCCTCCAACTCCAGCCTCTTGTGCACTCCCCTCCCCCAATTCCCTTTCCTCCAACATTGGCTGCTGTGCTTTCAGCCATCTATGTTCTAAGTTCTGGAATTATTTCCCTCTAAACCACCTTGCCTTTATACCCTCTCCCATTTTTTAAGATCCTAGTGAAAAACTACTTCTTTGTTGAAGCTTTATTTCGGAAGAGTTGACAGAACCAAAGCTGTAATCGGACAAATATTTACACCCATCCAAATAAAGATATTAGGTGGGGTAACTAATCATCATTGGTTCAGTGTCAAGTTGTCTCATTACGCTTCTGTGATGCACCTTGGGATGCTTTCTTATGTTAAAAGCACTAAAGATGTAGGCAGAGGGCACCACCCACTGTGTTACTTTGGTTTAGGTGTTTGGGAGCAAGCCATATCGCTGTGCTTTGGCCTGACCTCTTCAATTTCCAAACTAAACCTCATCATTCCCCTAGCTCTCTCTTCTCCTCCTTTAACCCTCTTGTTGACCAAGCTCTTGGTTCCCTCTCCTAATATCTCCTTTTGTGGCTCTGCATGAAATTTTTAATTTGATGATTGCTTTGATGAGGCACCTTCTGACTTTTTGCTACATTAAAGGTGCAATATAAATACAAGCTGTTATAGAAATGCAAGTCTTTATTCATTTAGCCAACTTTGATACTTTACAATCAGCATCCATGAGCCACAAACTCGGAAAATTACCTCTATTCATGAAGGAACTGACCTTTTATGTGTTTGAGTCAGTTCAAGTTAATGATGCCTAGAACCTATCAGGTAAAATCCAGGACGAGATCATAACGTTAAGTTAATAGTTGATGTGACTTACTGATGAGCTGGTCCAGATGGTATGTCTTTGAAAGGATTAGTGTTGCTATTTGTCTCTGGAGTCACTGAATTTGTTAGAATATTTCACAAATGAAGGTCCTGTTAAAGGCTGAGGAGTCTTCTTTCTTCAGATTTCTATTCATTCAGATTTTTGAATAGACTGGGTCATTACACCAAGTATCACTCACTTTTTACTTTGTTCACCTTTTTATAAAAATTACAAATGATCCAATCTTTCGTAGCAATCCATTTCCTGACTTGTCCTAGGTTGTAGTGAACGCTGATGGATTTGGAGTTCATCCAGGAAGCTTGCTATTTATGGACGAGCAGATTTTAGGTTTTTTTGGGTTTCTATTATCCTTCTAACCTAGAGTCCATCTGGATAAATGCATTAGCTTCCCATTTGACCACCAGTACCCATGACTGTGGTGACCGATGTCATCTGGACAATAATCAGTGGGGTGAAATTTCTAGCTATTTAGTAAGTTAAATGTTCTCATGAAAGAGTATTCTGCTCAACATCATTGCATTTATTGATCAACTCTGCCCATATTGAATTGTGCAAGTCCTCACATTCAGAGTTTTGTGCTTTTAGAATCATAGATGATATTTTCATCTGAGAGAGTGCTTTACTTACAACCATTAAGTAACCCAGTGTTGTGTATTCTCTGATGCATTTGCTGATTGTCACTGTTAGATCACCGTAGCCTTGATATAATGTCGCCCCTGAGTGTAGTGTCCAATATCTTTATGAAAACTGCAGGTGAGTGGGATAGCTTGACCCTCATTTATTGGGCATGGAGGTTTGAGGATAAGTTTTATTTTAAGTATTCAATAAAATAGTGTCAGAATTTGGCTTTGAACTGTCTTGCTGTTGATCCGACTCGCTCTTTCACCACACCCCACCCCTCCCTGTTTCAGCTAGGCTGCTTCAATGAGGGTATCAAGGGAAGTGTTCCAGTAAATTTCAGAGCAGCTGTTCAGAAAACCATGGGAGGTCATAACCCCCAAACCAGCCTGAGTACCAAAGAAGTGCCATGGTGCCCCTAGAATTCCTGCTGTTACCTGGGAAATCTGAACCTCAAGCTTGCAAGTCCAGTTTTAGGAAGTAATACGACTATATTTAGCTGGAGAGCACTCAATGGCACAAAACCTCTGACTGCAGGGTGTTTTGCTATTCTAGGTGTTATATTGTAGAAATTGTTTTGAGAATATTTCTGCAATGAAAATCCCAGTCTCTGGAATTGCATCCAGCTGGAGGTTTTACATCAAATATTTTTCAAACCGAATGCAACGCTCCTTATCCCATCTCTGAAGGGCACTGAAGGTTACACTGAAGCTGTATTTTGGTATTAGCATATTTATGATATGAAAGAGCCAATTGGGATCAAGCATTCAAATTATTTCAGATGCCTGAAGCACAGTCCACATTTCCGAGTACTTAGTATTAACACCAAACTGGTTCCAGCATCTTTTTATGCAAGTTTCATAAAAGCATTTGCTAGTCAAGACCTTGAACCCTGTTAAAAGGTGACAGAATGCCTATTTGATATTTTTGGCAAACTTGTGCATCTCAAACCTAACCCATTGGCTAATGCACTGGTGTGTACCTGCACCCTTTCAGCATTTCCCCCTATATTCTACCTTTTTGTAACATCCAGAAAGTTGTCAAGTTAGGTGATGGGAACATTGATCAATATGCATTGAAAGCTGGTGCTGATTCTTTGTCCCTGCTTTCTTTTCATTTCCTCTAAACTAATCTGGATTTCAAAGCCCGAAGTGTGTCCAGGTTAACTCAGAATTGTGCAGATAACATCATACAGAGTACAAAATACAATTTATGACAGGCACACAAATACAAGTTAATTTTATGAACTTAAACAAGACATGAAACTGCCCTTGAATCTTGTTTTGTGAAACCATTATGGGGATCATTATAACCTGACCTGCCGAACAGGGAATGGGGTCAGATTGAAGGCAATGGAAAGTAAAAGCCAGGTGGAGTATAGGACAAGTGACTGACTGAATCCTGTCAGTTTCCCACTTGGTGGGTTAGGTTCAAATTACTGCCACCGCTACTCCCCTCACCCCCGCCGCCGCGCCCCCCCCCCCAACCTTCCCCTTGCACCCTTCCCCAGTGAAGACAGTGAAGATTTTGCAGTCAAGTTCCATAAACCCTACATAGACCCATTTCCTTGCTGTGGGTAGCATTGAGATGACTATTAAAATGACCCAAGTTTAATTGCACGATCTTGGTAGCTGAAAAGCAGACTATATAAATAGAACATTGTTCACAGATCATAGAAGGGGAAAGGAGGAGGTCGATATTCAAAATACTTTTCAACCACATGTAACATGTAGGGTAAGCTATGTAACAATGTTTTGTTATTTTGTTAATTTATCATTTTAACAACGTCGACTCAAAAATGCCACAATGGAACTTGTGTAGGTGGTGTAATGTATTAATTTAGCAGTCAGCTATCTCACAGTGTAGTTGGAGGATTTAGTGCATTCACTTGGTTACGCACTCAACCAGCTCTTGACTATCCACATTAATGATCTGCATGAAGGTGCCGGAGGAACTGTCAACAAGCTCATGGATGATGCCAAGACTTATGTTGATAGTTGAACCCTGGATGAGGAGAAAAGATCATAATCAGATCTAGATGCATTATGGGGAATAAGCTTGAATCTGGTAGATATTTAATGCAGATGAATTTAGCTTTACATACATGGCTTGGGCACTCACCAAGCATGTATATGCTGTGCAGAGCTCTGAACTGACTGTTGATTGAGAAAGATATTTAGGTTTTGTACTGCACAAATCTCTCAATACTTGTGATCAGTACTGCAAGGCTAAGTGAAGGCTAACCAAGTACTGGACTGCACTGCTGGGAAGGGCTCATATTAAACGATAGATGCTACATTGCTAATTTTCCTTTGCTTCTTTGGAACCCTGAAAAAGAGAGGCTAAGCCATAAATATAGACTAGCTAGAGAATCTTGGTCCACGTCTTTGGACCCGATTTACAAATCTTTGTGCTTTTATTTAGTTTCTTGCCATGTCAGTCTAATTCATGTGATTGAAGCCACCTTAAAATCCTCAGGCTAAAAGCAGTCTCTCCAAGTTCCAGGGACAGGCTCTATGAAGAGTTGCTGGCTCTATGTATTAATTTTTATTGCAGAGTGATTCATCTTGGCTGTTTCATAGAGGAAGACCAGATTGTGTTGAGGTGAAGCCCTGTTTTTGCCATTTGTCAGGCTGTCAAAACCTTTTAGTGAGCACAAGGGATTAATATTCACTTCTACATCAGAAAAATCTGGAGCAGCCATTCCTGGATTGAATGGAGATTACATGCTTCCATTTGATGTGTTGATGGAGTTCTCGATTAGAAATACCATTGAAGAACAGCATAGTTACAGTCGGATAATCATCTTCATGCTACATTATTTTTCATGAGTGTCAACAATAGTCTTGCGTGCTTTGAAAAAATGGGAAGTCTATATAATGGGGAGCAATGGGATACTAACCTTATTTTAAGATTGAATAAACCTCGTAACTAAAATATGTCAAAGCACAAGTTAGTTATAAGGATCTTTTGTATGAGTGGAATAAACTCAAAACTGTGTTTGTCAATCACCACTGTCCAAAATATCAAGATGTTACCGGAAGACATTTTATTTGCATGTTATTTCAACTGGTTTAACACCAAGTTCCTCACAAACACTAAATGCTAACTCTCTAAGTTGAAGATCTACCTCTCTTATACCTCAGTCACATAATCAAGCTTTCAGCTTACACATGGCTGTGCTTTGCCTGATAGTAAGTCTCTAATCAATAGCTCAGTTTCTACCCTTCATATTTTTTTACACAAATTTTTGTCTCTTTTTAAACCCTGGTTACAATTGAGCAAAAAATATAAAGTTACATTGTCTAGGTGGCATTCCAATGTTTAAAAAAGGTAACTTGCTCAATCATTTATACCGGCTCCACAGCTAAATTTTTGTCTAAAATATGAAAAGAGTGCAGACAGCACAGGAAGGAACCTCTTGCCTGAAAAGTGGGAATGCTAGATAATCCTATAAACTGCAGCTGAGGCTTTTTACTTGGGCGTAGGTCTCTGCTGGTCTAACGTTGTCACAGCCATTTCAAACGCACAATATTAGTGTGTATGGTATTCTTAACAACATTCTTATAAATTCTGTATCCTCTATGTCTTAGTAACTTACAAATCTTTATTTCCCTCTAAGTGCTTGGTTTGTGCAAAAATGGAAGTGATAGCCAGAAACATTTTAAAGAATGCTCTTTACTTGTAATTTGTTGCTGTCCATCGAATATGAACTTTGATTCGATCAGTTGCCAATACTATTCACGTATATACCTGTGGTGTCTGAGACATGATGCTAAAGTTATGATGTGGGATGTCTAAAATGCCAAGCAATGTATACTAGATGCAGTTGTTTTATATAATAGCCCTGACCTGGGGTTTTCTGTGCTGCAAGGCCTACGTGCTGCTTCCCACTATTCTGCTGCTCCAGATCCTGCTCCTGGCCCCCGACTATCTTGGCCTTGATCACCTCTGTTGTTTGGGGTAGAAAGTCAGAGGTCACTTGAAGGGTAGAGAAAGAGAGATGTCCTGACCCCTACGTTACGTTAACAGTGCCCTGTTGGCTGTAAAGCATTTTGGAGCATCCTGAAGTCATGAAAAGCACTGGATAAAAACAAGCCCACAAGGCTGAATCGAAAGTGAGTTCAATAAGGTGAGAGATGCAGTAAAAAGATGGGAGGAGGCTCTTGCGGTGTGTCGAACACCTGGCAATGATGAGCACAGGAAACTTTAACTCTCAGGTGAAAATAACCAATCAAATTTAACAACTGCAAAGAGATTGAGATTTAAGCCTTTTGCCCAATGTCAATATCCTAAATCTCAAATATTTTAACAATGTAACTGGAGCAGAGAGTCAGATGCCCTAGGAAGTGAAGGTAATTTCCAGAAGAGAGGAAAGACTGGAAAGATACATTGCTAGGATGATTTGAAGCAAGAAGATGAGAGGAGGCTCATGTGGAGCACAAACACCAACATTGACCAGTTGGGCCACATAGTCTGTTTCTGTGCTGTAAATTCTATGCATCTTTCTTTTTTTGACAGTTATTATAGCCAAGAATTTATTGAAGACAACAGGTAAAAACTGAAATGAAAAATTTTACTGGTGATGTTTTCTCTGTCATTCAGTCCGTGTTGAAGTCTGGCATCTCGGTCTCCCTCCCCTAATGCAAAGTAAAAGTGGCAGTCTTGCTGCAAAGTGAGGCTGCTGTGCCAGCTGTTTTTACAAATTGAGATCTGGCTAAAATCCTCTGACCAACTGAATGAATGATGTGAAAATATGTGATTAGAAGCAGCCTGTGTTTACACCAGGAACCACACTGCGTTCGAGGGAGGTATGGCAAGGAGAGATTGTCACTGTGGCAATATATTTCAGCAGTTTCTGTCTCACAAGTAAACAAACAGTAGGACCTTGCCATTCACATGAACCATGGTTAATGCAGGAATAAGAGAGAGCACATGAGCTTTCCCCTAAAAACTCTAACATCAAACAATATATTATAGTGAGTCCTGAACAGCAACTGTCATTACCCAACAATAAACATCCCTCACCTTGCCAAGTACAACATTTTAAAATAAGCATTTTGAAAGAACAATTTGCAATTCATTCTCTCAAATACAAGGCAGCCATGTTTCTGCAGATGGCCCTTTATTGGTGCTTCTTCATGGGATCAAATTCATTGTTTTATTCTGACCTCCATCCTCTCTGACAGAATAATGAGTAAGGTACAGTGACTGAAACAAAGGATTTGTCTCCCACCTGAGTTGGATGACCTGCATTCACTGCTGTGCAATATACACGTGTGTCTGGAGTTTCCTATACCTGTGTGCATAACAATGGCATTGGGGCTTGTCTAAATGCTGAGTTGATGTTCACTGAAGTGCTTGCATCCAATGGCAATGGAGTGTCTCCACCTCCCCTTCCCTATCAGCCCACTCTCATCATCTCTAGCTGTTCCTTCTAGTATCTGAGTCAGGCTAATAACAACTTGAATTTATATAGCACCTTTTAATATTGCAGAACATCCCAAAGCATTTAACAGAGAGGTACCAATTAAAAACATTTTGACACAAACCACGGGAGGAGATTTCAGAACAGGTGACCAAAAGCTTGTTCAAGAGCTAGGTTTTAAGGAACAACAAAGGAGGAAGGAGAGGTAGGGTGGTAGAGGTTTACGGTTGAAATTTGAGAGCTTGGGACCAATTTAAATAAGGGATGCCCAGATGGCCAGAAATGGAGGAAGGTTGTGGGACTGGAAGAGGTTAAAAGATAGGGAGGGATTTAGGGGGAAAAAAGAGGATTTTAAAATTGAGGCATTTTTGGACCGGGAGCCAGTGCAGGTTGGTAAGCATGGGGTGAGGGGTCAATGAAACTTAGGGCGGAAATGTCTGTGCCTGCTGGCGTTGGACATGCTCGGTGGTGTGAGCGGACAATATGGAGGGAAGGCCAGAATTCAGCTTCACGATGTCATGAAACCAGTTTTGATTGTCTGCTCAGTCCATCAATGGCAGGCACATTTCCCACCATTGGATGTCAAGAATCTCATTACTCTCATGCATCTGAATATCATTATAAGGGGTAGTCCTTTGGACTCATCCTCCTGCGCTGGATTGTCCGCCCACGTTGACACGATTGCTTGTCGGTGTGTTTCATAGCTGCACATAATTATCGTGCACCTGGCGAGCTGCGCTTTGCTCGGGACTTCGAGGTTTGTTTGCCAACCTTGCTTCAGACAGCACTCGTAGTCATCAGCGCCAGGCTTTACAGACAGTACCACTCACTTTTAGGGTGGCTCCTGGGCAGGTCTCTATTTACTAGACTAACCAAAAGGTGGGGATGGCTCTGTACGGCTGCAGGGCTAGGGTTTGCTTGGGGAAGGGGGAGAAATGGCCTTAGGCAAGGGAAAAGGCTGCAAGATGAGGACTGTACTGAGGGAGGAAGGGTATTGCAGGGTTTGTGTGGGGACAGAAGTTGATCTGTGCAAGTGGCCTCAAGAGGATGAGGGCTGAGGAGGCAATCTCCAGAGGGGAGGAGGTCAGAAGGAGTTGTGAGGGTGAGTGTGAGAGAGTGAGTGGTGATGTCCCTTGAGCTGGCAGTGAGTGAGATGCCAGTGAATCTGTGGCCTTTTATTCGCCCGCTACCGCACTTAGTGCAAATCTGTGACGATTCCATCGTTGGAGTGAGTTACAGTATGGACACCGAATTTTGGAGGAGCTCCAGTTTATGAGGGTGGAAGGTGGAAGGCCAGCCAGCAATAATCAGCTGCATCGGTAACAAAGGCATGGTGAGAGATTCTGCAGCAGATGGGCTGAGGCCCAGTCAGAAGCAGCTAATGTTACGCAAGTGGAAATAGGCAATCTTGCTGATGTAGCAGATGTGTGATTGGCAACTCACCACCTGGTCAAACACAGCACTAAGGTTGCGAGCCGGCGGGCTCCACTTCAGATAATTGACAGGGGTAGAAATGGTGGCCAGGGAACTAAGTTTGTAGCATCATGTCCCACATCACCACACAGGAGCATAATCAAATTTAACACCGAGCCATTTCAATAACGTCCTGTCTGTGTAGAAAGGGGTTGTTATGGGAACAGCTTAGACATGATTTGCTGGATATAAGTTAGTGGAAGAAATGAGTTGTCTCATTTTGCCTCTAGATATGGAAGAGAGAAGACATGCAAAACCCCACACTAAAGGTTCTCTAGCTCGCCTGGCTCATCTGAATTGGCAATTAACTTAATTATATTTGATTTCAATTCCTGTCCACAGTTATGTCCTCTGCGGAATGTTATCAGTACTCTGACACCGTTGTTCTGATTCCGCAAAATGGTGTTTGTGGTTGAACGAAGGGCAAGGGTAAAAATCACTACCCAATATTTTAATGAATATGGATAAAATCACACTACTCATCTCTTGTCTACATCTCTCACTCATTGTTTAATTACTACAAATTGTTTCTTATTCCTGTACCAAGTGCTGAAATATTTGGGCCACCTGAGTTATATTATTCTGCCATGAAAAGGGAATATCATGGCAACACAGAAGGCACTTGGTAAGCGATGGCAATATGACCCATTCAGAATAATGAATGATTGTGAAGCATTCCTGTTGATTAATTGGAGAATTGAATGAATAATGCAGCAAAGGGAAGGGCTTATCACTGACTAAGTTTAGCTCTTAAACATTAAACTGTTGGTGTCTCAGTCTGGCTTGATCCTAGTCCTGTAGAAGTACACTGGAACAATCCAGGAAGCTCATGACTTAGTCACTGTGTCAATATTAACCACCCATTACTCAGCAGAACAGCTTCTGGGCAATTCTTCCATATTTTGCATGTTTCAAGGTTTGGAGTAGGACTTGACATGACCTTGTGACTCTGAGACTTGAGCATCATCTAGGTTGACACTTAGTGCAGTATTGAAGGGATGCTCCACTGTCAGAGATTCTGTCTTTCTGATGAGACATTAAACTGAGACCTTGAATGCACTTTAAGGTGGATGTAAATGATCCCATGGCACTATCTGTAAAAGAGTAGGGGAATTCTGCTAGTGTTCTGGCCAATATCTGTACCTCCAGCGGCACCTAAAATAGATGATCTTGTCATTTCATTTCTTTTTGACCTTGCTATGTGTAAATTGGCTGCTGTACCTCCTGCATTGCAACAGTGACTATACCTCAAAGACCCTTCCTTAGTTGTAAAGTGCCTTGGGAAGTCCTGTGGTTGACAAAGGCACTATATGAATTCAATTGTTAAAATATTTCTGTCTCTTACTTTCATTTCTGGTTTTCTGAGCCTTTTTCTTTCATCCTATACTTGTCATTCTCCAACATAAAATTAACTGAGAAAGTATTTTAAATAAGTGAACTTTTCTGCAGATGGGGTTTAGCAGTCAATCATTCAAGGTCCCTAATGGTCACCAATCAGTGCTCCCCCACCCGATGTGGATTGAAATATTTCATAAGTGCTCATGAAGAATTTTATCTAGATTCATTTTGGGGATAAGCACTAAGCTTTGAATAATGACTAACAAACCTACAATCTCATTAGAGACTGCTGTAGCCTAGAGTTCAATGTTAGGATTCACTTAATTGTTGTTAGTTATTAATGAAATGCAGGCACTTGGCGAATGAATTTGGAAGTAGTCATGGCATCGTAAGAACTCCACATCCATTGGAAAAAGAAACGGGCTATACACAAGCTTAACTGCTTAGAGGAAATAATAGAATCATGCAGCAAAGAAGGAGGTCACCATCCCTGTAGTGTCTCTTTGGTCGCACTATCTAATTAGCCCCGATCCCACAGAAGTATTTTTGAAAATTACTGTTGAATCTGTTTCCACCACCCTTTCAAACAGTATATTCCATATCATCGTAACTAATTGCATAAAAAATGTTCTCCTCATCTCTCCCCTTCCCCTTTTGCTGATTATCATAAATGTGTATCCTCTATTCGCAGCCTTCCTGCCAGTGGAAATGGTTGTTCCTTATTTATTTCAGCACGCACGTACACACACACACACACACACATACACAGACATACACACATCAGGAAGTACTGCTTAAAAATGACCCAGAATAGTAATTTTCCCGGGGTTAGTCAAATATATCTCCACCTCGTAGGTTACCAGGCCTGGGACAATGGTTTGAATTTGTGTGAAGATACTCTCCTGGTGGTAGTACCAAATTAGAGTTTATAGTGATCTCTGCTGCAGCACTGTTATGTGGAGTACAGGACAAAATATGTATGCTCATCCGTATAGTGACAGTCTTGGCTGTTTAGTACAGAATGTGAGGCTGCAGCCTACAGAGGGGGAGAGGAGAGAATAAGAGAAATGGAATGATCTCCGATGATCAGTACAGTGTTGGAAATCATAGAGTTACAGTTTGTTAACCAACATCCTGTGAAATTAATTGAAATTCCATACAGTTATAATCTTTATTGTTATTGATAAACTGCAACTTAGTACCATTGGACAGCAAATATGTCATCCTGCTGAGTATACTGGAAATGCCCACAGCTCTCAGTCAGGACTTGGTGGAATCTCCTGATGACTTGCATGCAGTATTTTTGGTTATTACCAGTTAATAGATTTCAAGCGGATGTAGGCAGGCTGTGGAATGGACAGACAAATGGCAGATGAAATTTAACAAGAGAATTGCAATGTGAAACATTCTGGTTAGAAGAATATAATATAAATGAAGGGTACAATTCTAAAGTGGATGTTGGAGGAGAGAGATCTGGCAGTATATGTGCACAAATTGTCAAAGATGGCGATGCAAGTTGAGAAAGTGTTTAACAATGCAGTTGGGATTCTGGGTTTTATAAATAGGGGCATGGAGTACAAAAGCAAGGAAGTTATGATGAACCTGTACAGAATACTGGTTTGGCCTTAATTGGGGTAGTGTGTCCAGTTCTGGGCACCACACTTTAGGAAGGATGTGAAGGCCTTAGAGAGGGTGCTGAAAAAGATTTACTGGAATGATTCAAGGGTTGAGCGACTTCAGTTATGTGGATGGATTGAAAAGCTGGGGTTGTTCTCATCAAAGAGAGGGTTGAAAGGAGATTTGATAGTGTTCAAAATCATGAGGAAGCTAGACAGTGTAGATAGAGAAATCATTCCCATTGGCAGGAATGTTCAGAACCAGAAAACACAGATTTAAGGTGATTGGCAAAAGAACCAATGTTGACAGGGGGAAAATGTTTCTATACAGTGAGTGGTTACAAACTGGAATCTACTAACAGAAAGTGTGATGGAGACAGATTTAATTATGGTTTTCAATAGGGGATTAGGTAAATACTTAAAGGGTAAACCTTTGCAGGGCTGAGGGGAAATGGTGGGGGAGTGGAATTAGCTGGATTGCTCTTGTAGAGAGCAGCACAGACTTGATGGGCCAAATGGCCTCCTTCTGTGCTGTAACCATGCTATGATTCTATAAAATGAACATTGTTGTCATGTCATTTGTTCATCTGCGATCACACAAAGCCCAGCAGAGTTCATGGTGAATGAGATGCTGACGGGGCTAAATGCAACATTTCTGGTTTATTGCCTTGGTATCTATACCAAGGGGAGGTGGTGGCATAGTGGTATTGTCGCTGGACTAGTAATCCAGAGACCCAGGGTAATGATCCAGGGACCCGAGTTCGAATTTGAATTCAATAAAAATCTGGAATTAAAAGTCTAATGATGACAATGAAACCATTGTTAATTGTTGTAAAAACCCATTTGGATCACTAATGTTCTTTGGGGAAGGAAATCTGCTGTCCTTACCTGGTCTGACCTACATGTGACACCAGACCCACAGCAATGTGGTTGACTCTTAACTGCTCCCTGAAGAAGGGTAATTAGGGATGGGCAATAAATGCGGTGACGCCCACATGAATGAATTAAACAAAAACCCAAGTCTGTGTCCTGTTTAGCACAGGTGATCAACCTCAAGGGCTCATGCTAACTTCAAACTGTTTCCTTTTCCATACACCAACCATCCCTTTCCTCCCATCGCTAAGGATAGGCAAACAAAGAGGCTTTCAGACAGGAGTCCTCTGGCAAATAAAAAACCTGCTCTCTCACTCCTTTCATAAGCAATTCAGTGTTTGTAGAGTTGATTTTAATTTCCACGTGGAGTTTTGCAGGTACCGGAGAGCTGCACTGGACTCTGGGCACTCCGTAGTGAAAGACGCAGGAGATTTTACCTCATGGTCCACACAAGCAACAAGTGCTAGCTGGCTGCTGGACTGCAAGTGGCAGGAGTCCCCAAGGGGGACTCAATGTAATAGGATAATTGGTTATGGGGAGGCGATGGGGTAAGTGGTTAGGGGAAGGTGGTTGGGAGGGCATCAGGTGAACGAAGCTTGCGGTAGGGGAGGCCCAAGGTTTGCTTGTGGGGCCCTCAGAGCCCTCTTTCTCTATGAAATAGAAAAAAAGATTATGGTGGTAGTTTAGCTCTGATGTCGGGCTGGATCTGCATGTGTAAAGCAGGATCCCAGTCCCCTCTGACAGGATTCTTGCTTGCCTGTACTAAAGAACAAGTTAAAATTCCCACCTGAGGGATGGCTGTGGAATCGGAGGAGGTAAGCTCCTGCCATAATTTCAACTGCTTGCGTTCCACTGGGGAGGCAGGGTTAAAATTGGCCCCTGTGGATAGAATAAGAGAGCATTTTAGGTCATGGCAGTAAAAAATGAATCATTTTTCACTCATCCCAGTGGGTGCTAAAGTGACACGGGCCTCATTTGCAAGGACAGAGTTCAGCTTTAGCATTTTGCACGCTGTACTGGAGTTTAGTTGAAGGGAGGAAATGAGGTTTGTGTCTGTTGTGGAAACTTCACAACTCTTCAGTTCTGTTAAAATAGACAAGATTTCATGTTTATTATAAGCTATCAGTTAAAATAAAGGAGGTCTCTGCAAAAAAATCATGAAACAATCTGGATTAATATATGAAGTATCACTCTTTACAGCTCATTGAACAATGTAGGTGTGAGCAGACTGTTAAGTACATTGCTCCTGCTCTTCACTGCCTTAGTGTTCTCTCTGGCCTTTCTATTCTACCTGAGTAGTTATCGAGACATCTTTAGCTTCTGAATGTCTATTCCATATGACAATAGTAATACAATTTGTTTTGTTCTTTCACAGGATGTGGTGTACCTGGCTAGGCCAGCATTTGTTGCCCATCTCTAATTGCCCCTAGAATAGTTATCCCTTCAAACATCATATCCTCACATGTACCTTTGGCAAATTTGTCTATGTCCTACTTCTAATTAGACTAGAACTGTGGGAGGTCTGACACCTTCCTCCAGTTACACTGTTGAAATAGTGGAGGTTTAGAATATTGATAGTGGATGAAGGGCTCAAATTTCAAACTTTGCAGACCTGTCAATTTTCATTTCCTGGTGATTTCTGCATGTGAAGCAAAATCTCCTGGGTCTCATAGTGCCAAGGGTTTAAAACCAGTGCTTGAATCACTTTTTAGTTCAACTCTCACATGATTTCACTGTGTTTACTTAATGGCAACTTCTTAACTGATGCCTGTCCTAACTTACCCAGTGTTAACAGCAATTAGACTTTAGTCTTAAACTGAATCCCATTTAAACTTCAGAAATACAATACTTTGTGCTTTACAAATGTATTACATTTCCTAATACATCCTTGAACGTTCTATATACAATACCAAAGGAGATTAGCTAACAAATTCATAATATTAGTTTAGGGCGAAGAGATTGTTGGCCTTCGTTCTCTTAACTATCTTTTTAAATGTGTTGCTCATATTTTTTTAAAAAAGTAAAGTTTGAGAGGTTGTGGTAATTGGAAGCTTCAGTACCTATACTGTGGTACTGGGACACAGATTTGATTCCAGCACATCGCCTAAGTACCTGATCCTAGCCACATTTTTGTAGAGAGGCACCAGGAGAACGTAAGCATCCACAAGTTGGAGGCACGATTGAAGAGAATTGCCTCTCTGGTCAGCTCATGGATTAAGTTACAATAACAGACAATATCTCTTTCAGTGTAAGCTGCAGAACAGCATAGGAAAAAAAAAGAAACATAGCTTTCTCTTGTTCCTATTGCAGCTTACGAGAGGCTTATAAATAAATCTTGTGTGACAGCAGAGGAGCTGATCAAATGAGCTAGTTGACAAAGTCACTTCTTTATTGTGAGTGAGCCACGTGTTAGCGCACATTCCCCACAGTGTCACTGCTGCAGTTCAGATCCACTCGCCACAGCTGTGTGATTGATTCCATGGAGCACCTTCCCTGGGACAAAGGATTGCAATTAAAATGAGATCATATGACGTCTTTAATAACTGAGTGGAGCACAAGAGCCTCAGCTAGTACCAGGAGCTAGTACATGGGAGCGGTAGGAACAATAGAACCAGCATTTGGAGGGATGAAGCAATTCCAGAAACCCAATCAAGAACAGATGAGTCTCACTATGGTGAGGGGTTGGGGGGGTGAGGGGTTGGGGGTGGGGGGGGTGTCTTGATAATTATAATAATGGCTTATTAAACCCCTAGCTAGGAGTGTCATATCTAGGAATTTTGAACTGGAATTATATTCACACCAGGTTGTGTTATTCTGGGAGAGGATTAGAAACTTGTTGGAAAGGAGTATTTTCTGCATTGCCCTTGCCACTGAGGTGTGTCGATGAAAGTTAGATAGGACACATCTAGCTCAAATACAGGTTAAAAACAAGTGAAGCAGATGTCAATATGGGTGTGCTGCAGTGCAGGGTTGGGATTCATACTTCAAAACCATGGTACCAAAGCAAAACTGAAGAGCAGCTTTGGGGCTTAAATCAAAGCCTTCAAAATGATAAAAAAAAAAAGGCAGCTAGAGGACCTGAACTCAATTTCTAGGATGGAAGGACATTGCTCTGGATGTGAACTTATGATTTCCAGGGATCGAACTCCTCTGGGTTGAACTCCAGGTTGGAGTCACACAACTCTGGAGATGAACTGAAGTTGTGGTATACCTTGTTTATTATATATTTTGTGTAATCCAATCAGTTAGTGTGAACAAACCAAACACGCCAATGCAAAGAAGAAATCCAACCTCAGATTTGAACTGAACAGACTCCTGAGCTTTCACTGTTTGCATAAGCCTAAACCCCAAGTAATTTTGTGTGAGAACCCACTTGGAACAGTCTTCCTCCTGCTACTCTGTATAAAATGGAAATGAGTTTGAACTGAGTGCGCATCTTGGCTCTAAACCAGAGGAGTGAATTGAGATTTTAATAACTCAGACTGATTATGGATTCCACGAGAAGCAATCTTCCTCATCCTCAGAACCATGTGATAATTAATCAAATCTATCTGACGACATCTTAGGATGACTTCAATAACAGTAACCAGAAGAAATCCAGTAAATCAATAGTCAGTGTGAAGATTGGATTCACTCAGCTGAATGGTAGGAAGTCATTAAATGTTCCTGAAGGAAGGATCTACTGAAGTCTCAGGAAATATGTCTGCAGTAAAGTGGCTGAATTGTAAAGGTGTAAAATAGCATTAAATAGTTAAGAATTATATTCAGAAACTGCACATCCTGTTTAGGAGGCTCAGCCCACGTAGCGATGTGCCCAGTTGTTCTTTGTTACTGGCAAAAAAATCATGACGTTTGTGATTTTTTTTTCATGTCTTATAAACTCTGTATTTGACCTTTCATAATATATATTCAACTCCCAACTTCATTCTGTTTTCCAAGTATCCTGACCCTAGGCCTTTGCTGGCTGTGGTGGTGATCCATGAGTGGCTGCGCTGTCATGCTCAGAAAGTGCCTAATCTCAGTCTGATCTCTCTCTCTGAGCCTGTGTGAGGGGGGGATTGTAAAAAGGTGTCCTATTTGCCATAGTGCATTAGTGCAGTAATGAGCTGCAACCATGTGACTGAAACTTTACAGCTGTAAAAGCTGAGAGCCTTGCTAGAAAAAGCATTGGGAGGTTGTCCTCTTTGGGGCAGGACTTTCAGTTGCCCCCTGAAACCTCCTCTCTTTCCCCTTCCCACTTCTTGCACCCATCCACTTGGGTCTTGCTCATTCAATATAGACAGGATTTCCAACATCATGGAGAAACATGCCAATGCAGCTGAAGAAGCTCCAGCAGTGCAGTAACAGCACCAGAAGAGATGATGTCCCTGAAGGAGGTAGAAACATCCAAAGGTCAGAATGAAGTCTCCCACTGAAGGCTTCAATTAAGCATTTGGAGGAGGGCCAATTTCTACATGACCCCTTCCAAGTATTGGATGAGATAAGAGCCTTTACTGCCACCTCAGGGGCTGTCTGTTGCCACCAATGTTGCCAAATCTTGACATATATTAAGAGGTTTCAACAGCAATGAAATTAAGAACTGAAGTATTCGACACCTTTACTTGTAACATCTGTACACTGATAGGATGGCTGAGAGAGCACAGGCATGTGTAGCCTGGATTTTTTCAGTCATTGGTCAGACCATAAAGTCTCTAGGGATATATGATACATGAAAATACTACAAGGCCGTCAGTGTAATTGTTATCATTCACCATTCAGTATTTATTTTGAGAGCATTCAGGGGAATAATTGGTAATTCCAGGAGACCCCAGAACAATCCAGGATGGTTGGTGATCATAGCAACTGCCATCCATATGGCAGCTCCGAGAAGCAGCGGCAGTTGGTACATATGGGAGGAAAATTGCCAGTCCCTGCCATGTGCATGAAGTGAGTGAGCAGAAGGAGCCAATAAGACTCCCAGTGCAGGGGGGGGGAATAGTATGGTGGAAGTGGGGCAGGTTAGGCCTCACCATCCGAATGTTTTATGCTATGATTCCACCAGATTTCAAGCAGGATCACCAAAGAGAACTTTGTTCAGGAAGTCTTTCAATTTGTACACAGCAAGCTCCCACAAACAGCAATGAGAAATGACCAGATCATTTGTTTCAGTGACGTTGGTTGAGGGATAAATATTGGCCAAGATACTGGGAAGAACCCCCCCCACTTCCCTGCACTTCTTTGAAACACTGTCATGGGGCCTTGAAAAGACAGAGGATGCCTTTGTTTCTGATATTTTCAGATGGTGTGGCATTTCCTCAGTCAGCCTAAAGTTTAAACTCGAGTCCCTCGATTCTTGTATGCGCTTTAGAAAACAATGGTTGAAGTGCACTCGCACAAACTAGATTATTCTCCACAACTTCTAGGGAAGTTTTCATCAGGTAAGCCCACATGAAGTATAATATGACAATATACAGCAAGGCTCATGAAAATGTTGCAGTCGCTGGACTTCTGCTTAAATATTGTGTGACTCAAATGTATCAGTGGATTAGCGTTTGAGCAAATGAGAACAGGGCCATTAATCTGCTCCAGTGTGAGTACAGACTGCAGCACTGCATGCTCCCGCTGCAGCTAGTTTTGGGTGGCTCTGCTACCATTGCTCGCAATCCTGAATGTAAAGATGGTATCTTCTGGTGAGAGCCAGAGCCTTGACACTCTTTCCTTGTAGTGCTGCAAACGAAGAAATCACATCTTATCATGGAAATAACTTTGGAAATTTGCTTGGGTGAGACAGATGGATTTTACCTGTTTGGCCCTCAAGAGCATCAAGCTCAGTGTTTCATGTGATCTCTTTTTGTTGTTGCTAGGTTTTTAAACTTACAAAAGCCACAAATCGCCACCTATGCATCTGACTGTAGAAAGGTCACAAAATTTTACCTGCTACCTGGGCCCCATGCATAGTAGCTGTGCAAATCACAGGTGTGCAGTAAACGTGGCTCCACCTTAAACAAAGATCATGGAGTTAATTTTAATCCTCTCAGCCCACTGGGCAGGTGAGCAGTTAAAATCTACCCAGGTGAGTTACCCATCAGTGTCCCTCCTGCATCCCACTATCTTCATTTTTAATCTGCTGTTATGAGCATATGGTAAAGGCACCTGCCTGAAACCAGCAGAGTCTTTGTTTAAGTGTGTAGACTAGGGTCCATTGACATCACTGGGCTCAGACCTGAGCAGGAATCCACTGTGACTTTCTTGCCAAGTGTAGTAGGAAGAGGATCAGAAGCAGAAGAGGCTGTTCATCATAAGTTTGATCCTTTCCTTTGTTGGATAAGAAGGATCAGGTGTACTTCCTCCTTCAGTACCTCAAGACTCCCTCGGAACTCCATTCCCCTCATTTAACCTGAGTGCCAATGCTAAGGACCACAGCACATGTAGGGCAACAGATGCTATCCGGTGGCATGTTGCTGAAGCCCAGTGGTTCAAATTACCATGGCCACTTTCTGGTGCAAAATGTCATGAATCTACCTGAAAGTAATGCAAGCAATTAACCATCCCTCCAAACCCGCACCGCCAGTTTACTGGATTCACTCAAACCCAATCCTAGCAAATGTGCATTTCATGTGAGTGCAGAAGACTAAGTGTCGTGTTAATGGTCACAATTCTGATGGGGCCAAATGAAGTCACCAAACCCTGAGCTGATGCAAACATGGTCATGCCGCAGGAAGCCCAGTGTCGTGTCAGCAGGTTGCCCCAAAGTAGATTGGTAAAAAAGTTTTATTTTCTGTGTCTAGCATTAACTTAAATAGTGGACATTCAAATCAACTGAATATTTAAACCACATCCAAATCTAGAAACATAAAAACAGAACGGATTGTGAGAGCGAGGAGATCTCATTGCCCTGCGTCCACAATCACTCGTCTTCTCTGGCAGGGATTTTTTTCTTTTGCCGATCACCTGAGTGTCAGACATTCAGGAAACCCATTTCCACAGTTGATTGTCCAGAATAAGCTGCACTGTCGCTACACAGGGACATATCCCACTTCCAGAGCCTTGTCACAGGTCGATAGAGCTGAGACTAGGGGATCTCCAAACGTATACTGGAATACTGGTGAAGTTTGTTATTGTTTGTTTAGTTAGGCCTACCCCACCGATTCAGGCTTATAGGGTTAGTTGGAGCCTAATGGAAACAATCCCAGCCCCGGTGGCAATTTTACCCCTCCACATCCATTAGTGAGTTAGGCTGTCTGGTCTGCCATCAACATGAGTGTGGCAAACCTGCACAGTTCAGGCATCAAATTACTGATTCCAACATGGAGAGTTGACTTGGTTCTGAACTTCCATCACCAGATTTGCTAGTGTAGGACCCTGAGAATCCCAGCGAACAGGTTTGGATGGGGACATGCTGCTGCTTCCTATTTGTTTTACTTCATGTTTACACAGATGGCTTAAACTGAGGGATATTTGAAGTTCCCAATCAGTTTTATGGGAAACTGAGAGCATTTGAGTTGCATTTTTTCACTTTATTACTGCAGTTTGTAGTCTAGAATAAAATCCGAATGTTTTATTGGCTATGTTATTACTGTACCTTTACAGAATTATCAGTACAGTTAGTAAAACGGTAAATAGCCATAATTCAAGTTACTCATCATAAACTGCAGCATAGGTGCCCAATATTTTCAATCTGAGATTAAAAAGGCTCAAAACTGTAAGCCTTGTTCTATGTAAAGAGTTTACCATTATGTTACATGTGACTTGCAGGGGAGCTGGTCTATAAACAACCCATAATGAGTAAGAGGTTAAGCTATATTGCTGTATGCACCCTCTACACACCTGTGGTGAGGTGTTAACTTAATGGCGCATAAGGCAATGTATAATTTGCTGGGTTAGCCTAGGACTTTGTTTAAGCAGTACTGTAAAGGTTCACTATTCTATGTATGTTACAATAAAAGTGGGAATTAAATGCAACAATAACTGCCCTTTGGTCCAATTACATAAGTATTGTTCATTAAAGATGTAGCAAATTGATGGTGTTAGCTAGGGTTAAAGTGGGCTGTGACCATCTGGTACACTGGTACTAGCTCTTGTTGGACTGATTGCTAACAGTCCCAGTTCTTCATTATTGTGTGAGATTTACAGTTGCCTTTTTTTCTTGGGTCTTATGAGATTATAGAAATATTTTTGGTCTCTGGACTGCACTTCAATCCCAGAGCATCTGTCTATGAACTGCAGGTCAGAGCATTTTCATCTCCTCAGCCAACTTTCCTTCCCACTGCTTTTACTCATGCCCCATTTCACTGCTATGCATATGAGCCTTGTTACCCTTTCATCCTCTTTCCACCCTGTCGCTGTTGATAGTATTAACCATCTGCTTACACCCTGAGCCGAGATTTGGGTGTTTGAATCGGGTTGCGTTCAACATGAAATGAATTGCAGGGTGTGATTTTTTATACAATGTCATAATCACCTATGATAGGTGAAGTAATTCACAATGGGTGAATGTGTGAGGGTTATAAACTGAGTTGCAAATGAGCTTCAGAAGTGCCAGTTGGCCACCGTTTGTCAACTCAGTACCACTTACATAATCATAAACTTGTCATTGTTTGATTATGATCAAACCTTATTCTTTCAGATGTACACAACAAATGGAGCAGTTGTTGACTTGATGCTTGATCAGGGAAAGGAATGTGGATGTGGTGTTTCAGGTTTTAGGCAATCAAATGTTGCAAAAGGCACGCCAAAGGCACACACTGTGGTGAGGGTGGGGGAACAGTGAGTTCTCCTCAACTGATTCAGTTTGAATGCATGGTGTGTTGAAGATGTTAACCTTGAATTTGGGTGATTCTGCAATATGAATGCCTCACACATCTGCAATAAATTCTTTTTTCTAAATCCCTATCTTTGGTTAAAAAAAAGGGCAAAAAAATGGAAAGAGCGAGCTTGCATTTATATAGCATCCTTTAGGACAGCCCAGTGTGCTTTACAGTTTGTGAAGTATTTTCCAAGTGCAGTCACTGCTGTAATGTGGAAAATACGGCAACCAATTTTCACACAGCAAGTCCTAAAAATAGCAACGAGATCAATTACCACACCCTCTGTTTTAGTGACACCCAGAGCAAACTCCCTTTTAGTAATACCATAAGATATTTTTACCTGAAAAGGGAGGTTGAGCCTCAGTTTAAAATCTTGTTCAAAAGATAGTGCTGTACTAGAGGACTGTGGTGGTGCTGAATTTTCTGAACTGGGGCAAGGGAGGTGGGAGTGAATGTTAGTACCTAGAAATTACAACATGGAAATGGGTCATTTAACCCAGCCCGTCCCTGCTTGAGTTGACGTGTGTTTTCTCCTGTAAAGGACAGAAGCATTCCTGTTTAAGATTATCTGTGAATTTTATTTTATTTTGTTTTATACTGTATCTGTAAGCAACGTTGTTTGTCTCAAATCTGTCTGCTTATTCCTGTGTATACTGTGTTAAATTCACAAGAAAGTGTCCATGGTGAAATGGGTAAGTAATAGGAAATTGACAAACTGCAGAAAGGTTTAGCAGCCTGTTCACTGCCGCATGGTCATTTCGGGCTGGTATATCAAAGTAACAGGAGCAGCAAACACTGAGGTGAAATGATACTTTGAGATGATATAATGAAGGATGAAAGCATTTTCTGATCACCGTTTTCCATGAGCATTTGTGAATATTCAGTCTTTGATTGTACCGGAGCATTCTGACTCATAGCATTTGTGTTTGCTTGATTTATTATTTATCTGCTTGATTTATTACTTAGCTGTATTATGTAAAAGGAGAAAAATAATATTTTGTCAAATGTCATTGCATGGAGCTTAGCTTACAAATGTTTGGTATTCTCTGTATATAAAATAAACCAAACTGCGGGGTGTCACAGACACAAGTGAGCCCTTGGGGGAATCTGTTGCTTCAATGAAAATATGCTGGAATTCCTGAATGTATAAAACTCTGGGGGGTCCAAGGGGACATGAGTTGAAAAACTGGGTCGCTGACCTAGTGATCTATTTCTATAGGTTGCTTGTTTTTTCCTCCCGCTCGTGTGTGAAATTCAGAGGCAGACCTTGGCTGGCAAAAGTTGGTGCAATCCTATCTGTATACTGTAGTGTGAGATGACCTGCACCATTAATGTGCACAACCCCAGCTTAGCTGGAATCATCCCTAGTTATCCCAAAGCCAACACTTAGAAGAGCTCTTTTGAATTAAGACATTCTCCTGTATTAAACTTGCTTGAAGCCATGGCCTGAGAGTTTAGGCTTTAATGTATGAGGAGTTACTAACACTGATATATTGCAGCAGTATCTAGCTCTCTGGATGGGAGGGCAAGGATAACCATCTTCTGACTGACTTGTAGTTTGACTATATGCATGAGAACTAATTCCCTTTATGTGATCCACTTGATAGACCAGATCTCCACCCATTAACAATCCAGCTTGTGATCCTGTTCATGTTGCGTTTATAAAGTCTGCTCAGTGGCTAGCTGGATTGATAGAACATGAATTGTGGAGTGGCTCCTATAACAAGTACATGTGAATATGGTACTGGCTTAACAAGAGACATTTTGTTTGGCTTCTTGTAGATAATGAAAATGTATATGAGGAATAACCCTCCTTAAACAATAGCTTTATCTCTTACCTGAGACCCAATGCCCTTTTTTTAGACTAGATGTCAGCTATGACTTCGGAAGCACATGGATATTTATGGGAGCTGGCTGTGTACAACTTGGCTGCTGCCTTTTTCACATTTATAATAGCGACTGCATTTAATATACTTAACGACTGGTAAAGTTCCTTGGGACAGCCTAAGGTTGTAAAAGACGCAATGTAAATGCAAATCTGGCTTTTCTTTTTGTATACTTGCACTGGTGCTTTGGGAAGTGGCAGCTTCATTTTCAGCCTGGGATCCATAGTTAGAAACAGACTGTAGACTTATTTTTCTGTTCTCATTGCCTCCTACTTCCAGCCTCCACTTCCCCCTCCGCCTGCTCCACAAAACCCTGGTAAGAGGAAGTTAGTAATTCATAATCAAGACAATGTTGGCTCCTGAAGCAGTGTGACAATCTTTAGTAGAATCAAGTGTAGTGCCATTTCAAAGAAAGTTGGCACCTTGTCATGTTTCCCAAATATAGCCTAGAGTTCCTCACAGACAGCTAACTGATTTCAAGTCTGGAGACCATTTTGTTGGCAAACACAGCAGTCATATTTCTGCACAGCAGAAATGCAAACAGCACAAAGATAGACGGCCAGTCAATCTGTCATTACTGGCGTTGCATGAGACGCAATGAAATGGAGAGAACTTGCTGCTCTTCTTTGAGTAGTGCTGTGAGATTTTGATATACATCTGAACAGATAGAGCCTCAGTTTAGCATTTCATCAGTCAATAGCACCTCTGACAATGCAGGACTCAAGTCCACTGAGTGTCAGTATCGCTTCTGTGCTGAAATCTGGAAATAGGGCTTGACCCACAACCTTGTGACTCTGAGGTGACAAAGTGACAGGGTTATTATCTGAGCCAAGCTGACACCTCAACCAACAATAAGCACACTACTGCCCATCACGGAGTAAATTATTTAGTGTACCTGTACTAATGAAAGGGAGCAAGGCAGCATCCAAATGAACTGTCAGCAGTAGTGGAAAATTGGACATGATCTAGTGGTCTCTGCCATGGTTAGTACCCCTGCAATTGTCAGTAATGTTTCAGATTGTTCAATGCTGTGACCATACCGATTCCCTTGGTGAGTGACTGATAAAGGGCCCTAACAAGTTTGAGCTATTGGTGATTTTCTTATTGTTCAGTCACACTTTTCTCAGTGACTGACCTAATCCTTGTTGTGATTGATTAGAATAACATATGATGTATTAAATGACCTTGAGGATGTGATTGTTGAATGGAAAAATGCAGCTTTACACTTTCAGAATGGATCCAGTGTTGACTGTGTACGTTATGATCTTTCAAATGGGACCTTATCAAATCCAGTGTTCAGTAGAGTTTGAAAGGGAGGTTTTACATTGCTTTGTAGATAACTTTTCTGCAACTGAGGTCTTGAATGGAATAGGCAATGTGAACTTTGACCTGTGAGAGCAACATGAGCTACAAATTAAAGTTCAATATTAAGATTTGAAATCTTGTTCCAAGTTGTGAGAACTTAAAACTTCTGGCAAGCTTATGGCTGGATTTTATTTTAATTATTCATCTTTAGAATATCCTTTCATGGTATCCGATCAGCCAATTTATTTCTGAAACAATGATCCTTTTGAGCAGCAATATTGTATTAAATGGGCTGAAACACTGGGTGAAAGGAGTGATAGCAAAGCAGGAAAGGGGAATGATGCTGTATTAAGCACTCAACAAAGCATCGTTTGGTATGTTTGAGTGCCACTTGGTCTGCATTCAAGTGGCCTTTTATTTGTATCTTGAAAGGAATACCAAGCACAAGGTTTGGCTGGATGACCAATTGGAACAGTCTCAAGCACGAAGTTGCTGCCTCCAACTGGCATCCCATCCTACAATCAAAAGATCCAATCTCCCATTTGAGCTCAAACTGAGCTGGTCACATTTTGAACTGCAGAACATCACTTCCCATCTAAGCTGCCAACTGGCATTGGTTCAAAATCTTGGTCTAATGAGAAGTATGCTGCATCCCTGCTAGATGATGAAGATCGGGTTATAGGAAGGACATATCAATGGAAAATTCTATTCATTAGCTCACCAGATGTACAAGTCCAAGATGGTTCTCAAGGAGAGGATTTCTTTTAAATTGACAAACTTACATGAATGGCCAAGATACATACTGCAGGATGTCATTAAAAAATGGTGAAACAAGTCATGAAGTGGGGGTTAGTTAACCACAAACTTGTGGTTTAAAAACCTGTAAGAGGAAGAGGAAATGGGTGAAATTATGAGTTCCCTATTTCATCGGTTTTAGGGAAGAATTAGCTGTTTGATATAAAGCAGTGAGTCTTGATTAAAATAAAGTTTGAAAGAAAGAAAAATGTATTTTAAAAAACAAACTTGTGGAAAAGCTGCCTTCAGCATCGGGATGAATCACACTTCGATGAGGAAAGAGATGGATGATAAACTTTTGTGGGGAAAGCAGAATTGTTGAACACCAGGGTGAAAATGTTCTGCTTTGGTTTTCTCAGCTGTTGAAATAAATATTTGAGAAGATCATGGCTTCAGTATGCACCAGGAACATAAAATGGGAACAAAACCATGCCCAGTAACTCAAAGTCAAACATAAGAATGTTAAACATCTTTTCCACAAACCTCTTTGTAGGGGTTCTCAATCTTTCATCTGAGATCCTTTCCTTGCTGATCCTTTTCAATCAGCATTATCAGCCAGAAGTAGTCAAAGCATACCCAACTACAATTTCTTCATGTTTCTTTACTCACAGCAGCCATGGTCGTTTTTGTGAGATATCTGAAGTTGTTAACTGTAACTAATATACAAAATAAAAGGGGCAACAACACAGAGTTGAAGAACAATTATATTGGGCTGTAGTTGCAAAGTACATATGAAATAGAAGCTGGAGTAGGCCATTCCACCTGTCGAACCCATTCGGTATAATCAATGCTAATCTTCAGCCTCAACTCCACTTTCCTGCCTACTCCCCCTATCCCATGGTTCCCTGAGAGACTAAAAATCTGTCTAACTCAGGTTTAATTATATTTGCTGCACCCACAGCCCTCTGGCATAAAGAGTTCCAAAGGTTTACAACCCTTTGAGTGAAGAATTTTTTCCTCATCTCAGTCCTAAATGGTCATCCCTTTATCCTGAAACTGTGCTCCATATTTTAGGTTCCACAGCCAGGAGAAACAGCATCTCAGTATCTACCCTCTCAATCCCCATGCTGAGTGGCAAGTAACATTTGCACCACTCAAGCAATTACTATGTCCCAGAAGAGAGAACCTAACCACCTCCCCTTGTCATTCAATGTCATTACCTCACTATCAGCAACCTGGGGGTTTCCATTGACCAGAAACTGAACAGGACCAGCCATATAAATACTGTGGCTACAAGAGCAGGTCAGAGGCTGAGAATTCTGTGGATAGTAACTCACCTCCTGACTCCCCGAAGTCTGTCCACCATCTACAAGGCACAAGTCACCAATGTGAGGAAATATACTGCACTTGCCTGAATAAGTGCAACTCCAACAACACTCGAGGAGCTCAACACCATTGAGGACAAAGCCTGCTTGGTTGGCACCTATCCACCACCTCATGCACTCACTCCCTCCACCACCGACGCACAGTGGCAGCAGTGTGTACCATCTACAAGATGCACTGCAGCAACTCACCAAAGCTCCTTCAACAGCCCCTTCCAAACCTGCAACCTCTACCACCTCAAAGGACAAGTGCAGCAGATGGATGGGAACACCACCACCTGAAAGTTCCCCTCCAAGCCACTCACCATCCTGACTTGGAAATATATCACCATTCCTTCACTGTTGCTAGGTCAAAATTCTTGAACTCCCTTCCTCACAGCACTATGAGTGTACCTACAGCACCATGTACTTACACCACACTGACTGCAGCGGTGCACTGCCACCTTCTCAAGGACAATTAGGGATGGGCAATCAGTGCTGGCCTAGATAGCAATGCCCACATCCTCTGAACAAATAACAAAATAATCTTGAATGTTTCAATGAAAATTCCTCTAATTCTTCTAAGCTCCAGAAAATATAGACCCAATTTACTGTGCCTCTCATCATAGGACGTCCTTCTCTTCCCAGGGACCAACCTAGTGAACCTTCGCTGTACTGCCTGCACTGCACGTTTAACCTTCCTTAAATATGAAGATCAAGATCAAAACACAGTATTCCAGGTGTGGTCTCACGAAGTCCTACACAATTGTGCAAGACTTCCTTACTCTTATACCCCAGTCCCCTTGCAAGAAAGACCAACATGCTTTCCCAGCTGCTTGCTGTATCTGCATGCTAACTTTTTTGTGTTCCTTGTACAAGTCTCTCTGAACATCAACATTTACAAGTTTCAAGCCTTTTAAAAAATATCCTGCTTTTCATTCTTATAACCAAATTGAATAACCTCACATTTCCTCATACTCCAACTCCCACCTGGTTGCCCATTGTCTAACCTGTCTAAATCTCTTTGCAGCCTCTCTGTGCTCTCCTCAGAGCTTGCATTCCCACCTAGCTTTGCATTGTTAGCAAACTTAGATACATTACTCTCTGTATTTTTGCCTAAGTCATTAACATAGATTGTAAATAGCTGAGGGCCCAGCACTGATCCCTACAGCACTCCATTAGTGTCAGCTTGCCAATTTGAGAATGCCACATTTATCCCTACTCTCTGCTCTCTGTCCATTGACCAATCCTCTATCCCTGCTACTACAGGTTGAATATCTTTATCCGTCCATCCAAAAACCAAAAGCACCCAAAAACTGAACATTTTTTGAAGGGCAATGCGGTTAATTTGAATGTTAATAATGCAATGTAATATATTACAGATGTAATAAGTGTTAACAGATGAGAAGTACGGTGCGTGAGAGTTGGCCAATGGAGAAGCAAGCTAGTATTTGTAGACTATAGCTAGCCTAGGCTTAGGCTTTTGTAATGTATGTCAGCTTAGGGCAACAGTACATATGGTAGGTCTGAAAACTGGAAATATCTGAATACCAAAATGCAATTGGCTCCAAAGGTTTCGGATAAAGGATATGTAACCTATATATCACCCCCAACTCCGTGAGCCCATATCTTGTGTATCCGCCTTTTGTGTGGCACCTTATCAAATGACATTTGGAAATCCAGGTATACTACATCTACTGTTTCCCTTTTATCTACCCTACTGGTTACATGGTCAAAAAACCCGAACATATTTCCCTTTAGTAAATCCATGTTGAATTGTTCTAATCATATTATGCTTTTCTAAGTGCATTGTTAAGACTTCCTTAATAATAGATTCCAGCACTTTCCAGATGATGATGTCAGGTTAACTGGCCTATAATTCCCAATTTTCTCTCTCCCTCCTTTCTTGAATAGAGGTGTTACGTTTGCTGACCTCCAATCTGCTGGGACCATTCCAAAGCCTAGGGACTTTTGGAAAATCGTACACGGCACATCCATTCTCTCTGCAGCTATCCCTTTTAGAGCTGTAGGATGTAGGCCATCAAATACTGGGAGTTTGTCAGATTTTAGTCCCTTAAGTTCCCCCATTGTTAATTTGAGGAGGACGATGGCTGTAGTCTGCAGGGTGATTGGTGTGGGGAGAACGGTGGCTGCAGCCTGGAGGTGAGGGGTAGTTGGTGTGGGGAGGATGATGGCTATGGTTTTGAGGCAGTTTGTGGGATGAAAGAGTTCTAATTTGAAACATCTTAATGGAAATATCAGATGAGGCCTTGGAATTTGTTGAGTGGAACTGTTATTAGAAATTAGGGTGTAGGATGGAATGAAGTTATCAGCAGATGGTGCAAGGGGCCTTCCTCGGAGGTAAATACAAGGTAGATGATTTGTTGTAGAGATAGCACAATGATACCTAATTAGTTATATAGTGGAGTTTGAGGTAAATCACATGACTTTGGGCAGGATTTTCCACAGCCGCCCACCACCACGATCTCCTGGTCCTGCCGCAAGTCAGTAGACCTCTGGCTGGGGCCCCACCTACCTACAGCGGGTCCCACCCGTGATGGGACTGGAAAATCCCGGCCTTTGTGTATTGTGAGATTCCAGAGAAAATACTTTGAAGAGAGATTGAAAGAAGTACAGGACAGGTCTTAGGATAAATTATAAACACTACATGTAATCTGAAACCCTCGGTTGGTCTAAAAAAAAATTAATTTAATACTGCGTGGACCACTTTCAGTGTTGATAAGTTTGGAGTTCAGTAGGATATTTGGTTTTGGCTTTGGTTGTTGTAAAGGAAGAGTAAATTTGAACTGGAATAAACTTTAGAGAAACCATGAACTCTTTAGCAAAGGAAGGTGACATCCAAATAGAGAAGACTGGGAAATTAGGACAGAATTTGTACAAAATTAATATAGTCAATATCAAAGTCAATATCAATAAGTATGAAGTCCAAGCCACTCATCATCCTGACTTGGAAATATGTTGTTTTTCTTTCACTGTCGCTGGGTCATAATCCTGGAACTCGCTCGTTAACAGCACTGTGGGTGTACCTATACCACACAGACTGCAACTTAACACCACTTTCTCAAAGGCAATTAGGGATGGGCAATAAATACCAACATCCCATGAATGAATAAAAATAATTGAGAAATATTTAATGAGAAACAGAGAGGAAACAATATTTAATAGAATAGAAGAATTTATGTTTATCTTGAAATGTTGCTCAGAAACATCCTATTTGAATTTCCTTGTATTTATGGAGGTGAATGCGCTGACCATTTTGAACAAGTCAACAATATGATGTAACAGATAATCTGTTTTTGGTGCGTTGACTGAGAGAAAGGTTTGGCAAGGAGACCAGGAGGGGAACTCCCTGGTCCTTTTGAAATATATGGGAACTTGAACATCCACCTCAACCGTTGGAACAAGCAGATTGAACTCTTGTTTAACATCTCATTTGAAGGGCTGTGCTTCCAGCACTGCAGCAGTCCTTGAGTGCTGCACTGAATTGCCAGCGAAGATGATGCGCTCAAGTTGCTGGAGTGGGATTTGAACTCTCAACATTCTGGATCCAGAGGCAAGAGTGCTACTAGTTGAATTGTGCCTACAGATAGATATAAAGTTGGCATATTTATGATGACAGAGCTGAGAGATTAAGAAAACAGCAGTTGAAAATCAATGAACTAGTAATTGCAGCAATCATTGTGATGTTGACAGAGTAAAGTGTTTTTACACCAATATAAAGAGTATTGGAGCTTCAAGGTTATCGGTAGAGAGAGGGAGAAAATGGATATTCTGTAGCTCATAAGGACCAGGTTAAAATCAGAGGATACCAAGAGCTTCATTGTATTAATCAACTCCACCAATGTATATGAATAGGAAGAAAAAACACTTTTAAATATTTAGAACGGACAAAAATGGTGTACAAGTGAAAAAAGATGCATGCTGTTAAGGAAAGATCTAACATTTACATGAAGAATAGGTTCATCTTTGACCAAGGGGAGCGTTGAATCAATATGGCTGGAAATCCATGGCGTTTATTAGGAATTCCTGTTGTAGATCAGAGCATTGGAAATTCCTGTTATAGATTAGAGCAGGAAGCAGAATTGGATTTTAAATTATTGGAACCCACAAGGAGAAAAGAGAGCAAGGATGAATGAAGGATTTTAATGGCACTGAATTCAGTTGGGATGATAGTGACAGCCTTTCAAGAGGAATGGACAAACCTGGGCTGCTTATAGAGCTGCTGCTGGATATATAACATGTTAAGAGAGAGCCAGGAAAAAGAAAATCTTTCAATAGTTAATAAAAAGTCTGAGATAATGGAACATTTTGAAGATTATCAGCACTTGAGCAGCAGTGGAGGAATAAACCAGCACCAAGGAATAAAACAGGAAAGGCAATATTTACTATCCAGTGCAGTACTGCCCAATAGAAGTTGCAGACTATTTGCAGATATGGACACAGTAAGACCGTTTTAGACAGACACTAATTTTAGTAGAAACCCTTTACATATACACAATACAGGTAAATGCACCTCTTGTGTATATATTTACTTAACAAACATCTGCCTCCTGTCAGTAACTAAGGAAGTAAAGCACTCACAAGAATGGAAAAACACTCCCACATTCCACTTTTAGTCTTGCCATTTTACCATTAAACACTTACAAAGGTTAAAGTCTAAATGCACATGTTGTCTGAAAATGAACATTGAGATCACATGCCAAAAGATTATGTCTATTATGCATTTTCTTATTTAATAATTAATTACAATTCACCACATCTGGATTCCCCAATTAGCCACATAAGACTAGTGGACAATACTGACCTAGAAGAAGGTTAATATTGGAGACCTGGAACTAGGTAGTTAATTAATGAGATTAAAAACATAACAACATAAAGGAAAAGCACAGATCTTTTTAAAAAGGTTTCAGATAGTCAAATGGAAACTGTTAAAAGATGACCAGGGATCTAAAGGATAAATTGAAAAAATAAATTGAGAAGTGATTACTTGTACCTGTTTTTTGTAATTGTTGGAAGTGTGATAATCTTCTTGTTGGCAGCATTGGTAGCAGGACTACCAATCTGGGTTTGGGACTATTTTAGGAATTTCCTTGTGACATTTGCATTGTATTCTTCTAGGATTATCCATGAGGATGGATTCTCTGGTGATGATGTGAAGCAGTACAAGCCTGTGGTGTACAGCAACACCATTCAGTCATTGGCAGCCATTGTCCGTGCCATGGATACCTTGGGCATCGAGTATGGTGACAAGGAGAGGAAGGTAAGCACGTTTAAAAACACATGGTTGGAGAGGAAACCTGGTTATTAACTGAGCCAAGAAACCCTTGTAAAAGGAAGCAAATCAAACCAGGACAACATCAGCATTAACCTATAAAATTGAGGCATGTTTGATAGATGTTGATAGATACATTCTCTTTGTTTGATTCAATGGTCAATACTGGAATTTAGAGTTCTTGGTCAAATATCCAGAGAGCTTGGATATTGGAATTGCTTTTCAAACAAACTGCTTGCAACAAAAGAATCTTGCGGCATTAGTACAAAATAAATGCAAAATAAATTTTGAGTGTAGATTGACCCTGTTTGTCCCTGTTCAGCATGTTGTCTGTTTGCGCTGAACCATCCCAAAGTGGCTGCTTTAAGTTTAGAATTTAAAATGGAATGCACGATGTAACTTTGAATCTGCCATACCTGTCTTGATAGCCATCAATGATGCTAATTGGCAAATCCAGCACAAATCAACGTGAGATGTGCTTACAATGACCTCCATGTGTTAAATTTAAACAAGCTGATGTTTTGTTTGCTGGAGAGCAAAGACATTGATGATTTGCTCACATTAAAAATGTTGAGTTTGCTATCTTGGTTGTGCCCTGCATTGTTAATATGCCCAGGGTAACTGTGTCTCTTTGCTGGACTTGAACTTTGCCTAGATTCCAATCTCAATCATTTTGTGAATTGACCCACACAGCCAGCCCAGAGCAAAATTGGCAGCAGATGTTACCATTGCACTCAGGATGTAATATATTACCTGTACAAAAGAAGCTGATGTTAATAGATTTAAAGACTTGGCAACACAGCATTATAAACAGAATGTCGACTTCAGTTAATTTGCTGTGGATGGAGCCTGCATATTTGGTGTTGCACGTGTGTCGGGTATGTGTACTTCCTTCTGAAGTTTGGTGATTCAAGGTTGTGATTGCGCCATTTCCTCTGATTTTTGAATTGAGGTTTGTGATAAAAATGCAGCCTCAGACTTGATACGGAGTTCATTTTGTAACTGGATTACAGCTCTGACATCATTGTTGAGGGCCTGAACTGACTGAATTACAGACTTCTAGATCCAACCTGCCCCTTTCAGGACATACACACAAACATAAGCCTCAAACATAATGACCAAAATTAGATCTTGACTATAGATCCTGATGGTAGAATATGGTAATGTTTCCATTTATGGAGACTTTTCACATTACCAATTAAATATGAAAACTGTAAAACCTATGCACAACTCAGGGGCTCCTTTACTTACGCTCCATAGACAAAAAAATTTGTAATTGCTATGGTAACATTTTTGAAATGTTAGTAAAAAGCTGACCAAAAAGGAAGCAGCATGATCTTTTCTTATGCTGTGCTATACATTAGTGGGAAAAAATGTGATGGAAGCATCCAAAATATCAAATATACAAAAAGATCATCTTCCCTGAATTTAATTTGGCATCTGATCAACACCCTGTGTTTATTTATGAGAAATTGCTCATAGTTACTTAATTGTGTGCCATTAATTACCTAAGTATCAACTCTGGTGTAGGGACAACCCCAGAATTCTGAGTAGGTGTTAAGGGTTCCAAAGCCAACATGGAGATATCAACAGTTTTTGAGTTAAAATTCTGATGGAGAGGTGCATTCAATCTCAGTGTAGGAATCATGATGAGATGTAGTTTTGAATTCCACTTTTGGATGTGAACTATCCCTGAGAACATTTTCACGTTTTATATACAACAATAAAAGACACAAAAGAACTCAATCTGCATAGAAATGGTGGGTTAAAATGGCATAATGAACTGTTCAAGTTGCACGGTCATTGTTTAAGGCATTATGTGAACCTCTTTCTTCTAGCTAGTAGATTAAAGCATGCTTGCAATCATCTAGTTTTTTTGTTTGTAGAAGCCTTGCCTTTTAATATTACAGAGTGCATTCCCTGTCCAACACAATTATACTTTAATGTATCTCGCTAAAAGCTTGCTGGAATATTCCTTTGCAAGATTGTCTAACTTGGAGCATTTGTAGAGTATAATAACTTGTAGCACAGTGGATTTTCTTCTCTTCTGCTTTTCTCCCCTCTCCTCTTACCCCCTGATGGCCTTTACTTTGTATTGGAGTAGGAATCCATGGCCAGGCTTCCTTTGCTACCACAGCTGAGTGTTCATGTGTGGATTTTCACAGTCAGAGTTAGCAGCCTGATCCATGATGGGTACATTCCCAATTGAGCATAGTGCTGTCCTACCTGATCAGACATGCAATTTCAGCAGGGATTACTTGTCACCCCAGAACCGGAATACTGGCCAGTCTTTTTCTCCCTAATCCAGAGGTGCTGAGGCACAGTTACAACTGTACCTGAGATTCATCACCATGGACTATAGATTAAACATATGACTGTTTAGTTTGTACAGATTCTGTTTCAAATGGCCTTAACTAACTCAATTGTAAGAGATGCCTCCCTGTGGATATTAAAAAGCACCACATACACAGTATGTATAACTTATGGCACTGGGCATGGAAAAAGAAAATTACTAAGGGTCAATATTAGAAAGTGCTCATCCAGGACCAGTGGGTCACAACAGCATGTATTCTGTAGCTGGTAACTCCCTTGAGTCTTGTGTGATATGATTACAGTTGTTATGTAGAGGATATTCCCTTAAGACTGTGTAATGTGATTAGGGGTGTTTTGCAAAGATGTTTCTGTGGGTATAATTAGAAGTATTATACAGAGGATACTCTATGACCAAACAACTTGCCACACCAGGTTCATGCAAGAGGCCAATGGCAATACTGAACTTTAAACAACCTTCTTCAAATTTCCCTTCCCCATTTGCTGCATTCTCACTTCTGACACCTGAAGCAAGGAGATAATGGCGAATAACTTCTTCAAAATTGATGCTATCCACCAGCTGCCCAACCATCTGCCTAACCTGAAACACTTGTTCATCCTCCCTTCACCCAGCTCTTGTCAGTTTCATTTCCCTCTAAGAAATGCTCATGACTTTAAAATTGAAATGCCAATCAACTCTTCTGTCCTCTCAGCCTATAAAACCCCACCTCAAATCTTCCCTTCCTCTATACACCTTGAATCTATTAGTTTCACTCAACTCATCCACTATTCTCTTTCTCAGTTCTTCGTCTGGTCCTATCAATGCTTAACCAGACTCTCTCAATCAGTGTAGTCATTGACAACTTTTGTTAGTTAATGTAGCATTCTCTTCCTTTTTAGTCACTCCATGGCTTATAGTATGCTAAAGCATTCCATTCTCCTCCACCATTAATCCTCTGCAGTCCACCTCCGTAGCAGTGTAATCTTCTGCTTCCATTCTAAGTTACCATAATGTTTTAGCCTCTCATGCCCAAGCATTCATTTCAAATATGGCCAAAAGTTCAATTTCTGATTCCCTCCTATTCATCATTTATATATCGCTTCTTGCTGATATCATAAACATATGTCTGCCCAAAGTACTTTGCTGTGTCACCTTTGATTCCATAACTAGCATTTTCCTATCTGACACCTTTCAGGCATTGAGTCCCGAATGAGCTTAAACTTTGTTCAGCTCGTGTGAACAAGATTGAAGCTATTCTGTTTGGCTTCTATCAGAAATGATGTGCCTCAGGCATTGATTTTGCCTTTGCTGATTACTGCTCTCTAATGGAAGCCAACAGTGTACAACCTCAGTCCTGTACTTAGTCAATAGAAATACCTTTGCTTTCACCTCTGAAATTGTTCAGTCTTATGCCCTGATGACATCCTCACTACTGTTGACACCTTCATTCGTGCCTTCATCATCTTGAGCATCAACTTCAACTTTAAGCCACAGCCATGAGGTTGACATACACTAGAAACTTCTGCACACTCATTACTCCAGTCCTTGCTAACCTCTGCTGATTCCCAGAGTATTCATTTCAAAATCCTAGTCTTCATCTCGGTCTTACTCCATGTAGCCTCTACAATCTTTCTTTCAACCTTAGAGTTCAGTAGGTACCCTCTGCACTTCCAACTCAAAAGTTTTTTGTGTCCCTTACCATCCTGTCTTCAATAACGTGCCCTTGCAGATTCCAATTCTATGATAATCCTGAAGTCTGCTTTTCCCTCATCTCTTGTTTTTCTCCTCTCCTTCAAAAACCTCCTCAAAACTTACCCGTGTGACTAAGTTTTTCACTCTTCTCCTCTCCCCTTGCTCTTACCAGTACTGAGACATCTGAAAGATGTCATATGATAAATGGTAAAAGCAAAATATTGCACATGCTGGAAATCTGAAATAAAAGCAAGTAGTGTTGGAAAAAGTCAGCAGGTCTGGCAGCATCAGTGGAGAGAGGAAGACAGAGTTCATGTTTTGAGTCCAATGACTGTTCTTCAGAACTAATAGTGTATATTATAAGTGGTATTATGTTGAGGATATCTACTGAAGGCGTGTGATATGATTAGCTACATTTCAGAGGTTGTTCACTCAGGATTGATATATTTGGAGATGTGAACAGAAGGTATTGACTTGGAATGGAATTGTTGGGGGAATATGAGGGACTATGTTACCCTCCTGAGGCTGCCAGCTGGTAATGCCTGCATTCTAGTGGCATTGCAGTATCCTCGGAATAGGTTACGGCTGCCCTTCATGGTCAGCGTAAAGACCTGGCTGACCAAAAGGCTAGGGGGAAATTAAAAATACCTATGCTTATTAAAATAAGTTGTAGTTCCCTGTCCTTTTTTATTTTTATTCTGATAAGTCAATATAAACTTAATCATGCATAGTACGATTCAGTCCAAATACTAAACAGCCTCCTGCAAATAAGTACTGCGTTATATCTAAAGTCTCCTGTGTTTGTAGCCCTTTGCAGAGACTACGTGATAACACTTCTGATAAGTCTCTATTCACAGTGCTTACTGGCAGCACATCCAGGCTGAGGAAGGAGTGTGGAGAATTTAATTCTCACTTTGGGTTATTAATAACTCCTTATCTTTCCTCCTTCCATCTTAAGAGAGCTTAGTGTTAGTGACCAGGATTGGTTTTTAAAATTTGGACCCTTGACCATTGTCATATGGGAGTACATTCACATAGAAATTGTGCAGCAATTTCTCAAATCATAGGCATTGTATTCAATTGCTGATGTTGATTTCCCTTCTGTTTCTCTGTGCCAGTCTGAATTTCATGTTTCTGCATTTAAATTGGTTAATTTTGGTTTGATTTCTTTCTATTACTGTTCAATGTTTGCATCTTTTTTTGAAATTTGCTTCATCAAAAATAACTATTTGCGAATGATTACCTCAGGTTATTGCTGCAGATTTTTGGAATTTTGTTTTTTAATTAAGAAGATTCTTATTTTTAAAAGTTCTTATTAGATGAATATTTCATATTTACAAAAAGCGAGTATGCAAAAGACCATTGTACTTTTAAGCGGTGCAGCACCATCTAAGCTAGTAACACAGTTATGATGAGTGACAAATATTGTTGAGCATGGAACTGCTGATGTCACATTGTGATTCTACCACTTTTAAAACAGCCAGTTAAAATTCTTTGTTTTCATTTAAAGTATAGCAATAGGGTTTGCTATCATGGCATACCAAGATTTTAATCCAAATTGAGGTGCCATTGGACAATCTGTGGACTAACAATAATTAACAGAAGGATCATTATAGCTGCATCACTGAGACTGGCCATGTTACTGATCAGGCTAACTCAAGTTTCATTTAAAGTAAATTGGTGAACTTGATATCTGATCTTTAATTAAAACATTCACACAGGTTGTTAAAATGTCCACAGAGAAGGAAATAAAATGCCTCGGGTTTCTCTATCCCATAATGCCTGTTTAACTACTTGTTACCTCATGTATCTCAGAATCATATTAGATGTAAAAGTGAGCTCACCTGATGAAACCGAACCAAAATTTCCAGGTTTGAAGCTGGATCTGTACTGAGTTAGCTGTTCTTAACTTGGCCAGTACCAGTGCCTGACGAATGGCTGGTTTTAGTGCCCCTGAGAAAAGGTGGGGAAATAAAACAACCTTAAGGTTTGTACTCCTTATTGCTGTCCAGTAACTCAGACAAATCCCCAGAGGTAATAGAATCCATTATGCCCCTTCCTTCACTTGGAAAGTGAACAGTGTCTATGTAGAGATTGGGCTCAGCTGAAATGTCTGATAGTCAAATAGCCTGCAAAATTCACAGTCTAGGGTTGAATATGCAAGAAACGTCTTGGGCAAGACACTGGAGGGGGCTGGGTAGGATGGGGGGATAGTGTTTATGCAGAACTGCACACAAACATAAGACTTCAGAGGATTGTTAAAGCATTTAGGTGAATATTAACTGCTGAAGTATAATCCCATGGGTACACCCAGACCATGCAAATTAACTCGTGGAGTGCCAGATGTTGCAACCAATTGTAAACATCAAGTAATATTGGATTGTCACGCTTTGCATCAATAATTCCTCTCAATTCTTTATCTTAAAAAAATTAAGCAAAAGAAGCTATATTTACAAATTAAGGAAAAGAAAAAAGGAAATGCAGGAGGAACATTTTATGGTAATATATGAAACTAGCAGAGGTGATGGAACAAATAAACCTTAAATTGGCTTCAAGGAGGAACTGAACAGCTTCCTGTCAATAAATAGAATTTGGGTTATTAAAAATGTGGATGGGTGGGCCAGATGAGCCAAATATCTTCTCCCATCTGCAACTGTTGCAAAGTTCCTAAACAATTCATTGAAATGGCCACTAACATAGACAAAGTTATTTTGAGTTGTCATACCCAGCCAGGAATAAAAGAATTGTGTTTTTGGATGTCATGAGTTAGTAAATTGAAAATGATCTGAGTCTCTCTGGGTGTCTAGGATGTCTTCAATTTCATTAAATTGAAAGAGGCTATAGATATTAGTACCAATACAATTCATATCAATAGAAATTACAGAAAATGCATAATGGAGTTCTTCTAATCTCTGCAGCATGGGTTTAAATCCACTCCAAATCGTGAAGCTCTAAAGGTTCCCTGTTGCTATGGGGAGGTGGGGTGGTGAAGTTTATTTGATCCTTTCCTCTTATCTCGGACTTTAGGTGAATCTTTTCTGGATGACCTGATGGTGGGCTGAGCAGGATAGTGGAATAGAACACTCCCTTGACTCTGAATTTGAAGTTGATTCAACTTCAACTTAATTGAGTTTTGAATTATGTGTTGAGGTAATTAGGATCATATTCTTGCCTCTCTATTGCTTGTCACAGATTTTAAGTGGGTACATTAAGTGGCCTTGTTTTACCGTAGCTCCCGACAAATGTTTCCTTAAGCTTGGATTTCAGCATCTTGGTGGGGTAAGGTAGAGTAAGGTGTACATTGCAACTCATCAAGGATATTAATATTGAACAAGTGAGAGAATATTGCATTCTAAAGATTATGTGCTTGATTATATCAATGTAGACAGAAAAAATTGTCAAGACAGTATTGAATGGAAAAGCCTGGGAACAGTGACACATTCAGGTCACCCAGATCAAGTTGTGAACAGAAGGCCCTGGCAACAGTGAGACAGGATAGCTTCTTCAACCCTCTGCCTCACTCAATAAATATCACTTAAGCTTCAACTGCAAATAGGAAGTAAATGTATGAGTGGTTTTATTAAATTTAATTTTCTTGCACTGGTGGCATTTCTGTAAATTTTCTGAGCTTGAATAATTCTACAGAGATTGCTTACTAGCTTGTCACACTAACTCAGCTTTTTGTGACTTTAGTAAACACTCCACATTCTGCAGTTAAATTGGATGCTAGGGGCCTGCAGAATGATAGCAGCATTAAAGGTTATGGTAACTGTGTAAATGTGTGAATTCACAACCCTCATGTCAATTCTATGTTGACATAGAATTCATTTGGGTCAAAAAGGTTTTGCAGGGCAGGGAATTAGGCTTTGTACAGCCTAATGAATGGTAGAAGGGGTGGAATTTTTAAATCAGAACATAGGAACAGGTATAGGCCATTCAACCCATTGAACCTGTTCCACTAGTCAATTAGATCATGACTGATCTATATCTTGACTCCATTTTCCTGCCATGAAGCTCCTCTTAATTCAGATTATATGTTCAGAGACTCTTAATTTCTGAGAGGGTGTATATTGGATGTGCACTACAAGCAGTCAGTAACACCCTGTTGATTGTGGTATCAAGTCAGATCTGCCAGGGAAACTGTTTAACGTCAATGCGTTGACTATCTACAGGTTCCTGCCGGTTTGAATTTGCGATGGAACAAAGTTTAACTTGATCGAACCTGAGCCAGTTCCAGGCCAAAGAGCCCATCAATGAGTCGATTCATGCGCTTAACAAGTTAAAGGTTCAATGAGTTGATTGAAGCCAATTGAAAGCCAGTGAACAGTATGGAAATATAAATTAGACTAACATGCAGAATTTCTTTCCCTCATTCAGTAACTCCTAAAATCATTTTCAAACAGACGCGCGCGTTTCAAATCCCCGTCCACTGCGTTTGTGCCACTGTGTTCCCTGGGTCACTCTAGCTCGTCATAGCGAATTTCTTCATTACAAGGATCTTCGATCAAAAATCAGCAGGCGAGGGAACGTTGACCAGAAACCAATTAAAAACTAAGCGGCAGAATGCTGTGCTCTGTCCAGGGTGCTGAAAAGTCACTTTGCCCCAGCAGTTCATAATCAGTCACATAAAGTCTTGTTATCAGTGTAATGCGGACTTGAATTACATTTCACCGTTAAGAATGGACCAATTTAGGTCTACTACTTTACCAAAACAATTTTTCAAAAAATAACTGCAGATGTTTTAGGTTAAGTTAGCCAGTATGGGTTCCTGAAGAACAAGTTGATTTAGAGGAATCGTATCAGAGAAGTAGTTTATGTGCCTGTAATCTTTACCATGATCAATAAGACTGTTTATGTTTAAAGAGTGTTTTCAGCTGAGAGAAAACTTATCTACTGACCCCATATTTATAATAGGTATGTAAAGATATTACAGTAAATCGGTGTGGCTGACATGGGAATGTGTGGCAATCAGAAAAGTTTGTTTCTTGTAATGTGGTTAAAAAAGGAAGAAAGTCTTGCATTTATATGGCGCCGATCACAACTCCGTGACGTGCAAAAGCCAGTGACGAACCTATTGAATTTTAGTTGGTTATAATGTAGAAAATGCGATGTTAATTTGCACACAGCCACCTGAAAGGGTAGACTCTGCCGTGTCCAAAATATGGCACCTCTGACAGTGGAGTATTCGCGTGGATGTTATGTTCAATTCTCTGGAAAGGGAGCTGAACCTTCTGCCTCACAGGTGAGAGTGCCACCACTATCTGTGGTAACTGTAGTAATGGTTTATCAGCAGGAAATGCTTATTTAGTAGTACAGAGCTTTTGATATTTGAATGAGGATCTCCAATTTCATTCATTTAACTGATGAACAATATAAGTTCCAACAATGGTTAACACAAGGCACCCATTTATTTTTTGATGAATCTCTCCATACTTCCCACCCCCACCCTCACCCTCACCCTGTGTTAATTAATTGCACTTGACAGACAAAGATTGACATACAACCTGATGTCAAGCATCAGCCAATGCAGTTGTGTAATTAGCTACTAGGCAGGCTACCGGAGCAGTTTTGAGGTAATTTGCCTGATAACTTCCCCATCTTCCCTATTGGGAAGTTGCTGTTCCTCATTCACAACCTCTTAGATGTTGCAGTCCAGATCAGTAACTCTCTGCAAAGAGCTGGGTTAATTTAGGATCTCATTAGTGACAGAAAATTTGTAGCATAAATCAGGTGAACTGTGTCACGCATGAGCAGGCATTTTCATATTGTGACCTCTCTGATCCCTGGTGGATGCAGGAGTGAGTGTACTTTGAGACTATAACAATATATCATGCACCAGGAATATCCAGGCACTCCTTTTCACTCACCTGACACATGCAAAAATCTACACATTTGTTCTTACACAGTTATGGTCCTTTTGCTGATGCTGAATTAATGTGCTGACCTTGAAACCATTTCCTTGGCTGGAATTTGCTCCCTGACCAGTAGCCCCTCTTACACTCATGAATTTGCATCATTGCCTCAGATCTCCAGATTCTCTGAGCCATAGTCATTGCTGGTTCAGAAACGGCCATGGATTAATTAATAAAATCTCAGCACTACTAGACCTGCTTTTATAGATTTACTAATCCTGGTTTTAGCAATTTAAAGCATACTTTTTGATTGTGAGAAACCAAGTAGTATGCTATTTAAAAAAAATAAAAGACGGGCATGATCTGTCAATAATTGAAACAGTTAATGGAACCACTGGATACACAGAAGGCACATTGTTCAGAAGCATGTGCAGTGATGAGCTCATCTATTGTTTTCTGCAAGGGCACAGGGCAGCACCAATCTCTCCACACTCCAATGGAGTGGTCATCCCTTACATCTCTTTATAGATGAGCAAAGAACTGAAGAATCAAATTTGAAAACATCGTGACCCTCTGGTAGACCGCATCCTTGTTTTTGCATGTGGCATGATATAATCTCAGGAGGTTAATTTGTGTTAACCCTGAGTATGACATTCATTTATTAACTTGCTGACGGTGCCTTTTCCAGCCAGTGCACAGCTCAGGGTCCCAGTGACCCACCTGGAGACTGGAATACATCTCATTGTTCACGAAGTGTTATATTAGAGGATTAGAACAGTGGTGCCAGATTTTACTTGGGATATTGTTAGGGAGGGCATATTCCTCATGCCTTCCCTTGTGAATACTCTAATCTTGTAGTAATTTACTGAGAACTTAGTCTCAATTAGAATTTTGTTAAATTGCTAATTATAGACGAATTCATCATACCTTTTGCCAGTTATTGTAACTGTGCCAAAAGTCAGATTAGATTTAAGGTGACTGCAGCAATAGTGTGAATTGGCAGATTGAATTGGAACTATTGCCAAATATTGCACCTAACCCAAGGCAAAACTGGGTGTGCCAAGAAGATGGTTCATTATTTTATACAAAAATTGTAATGAGTTCATCTATTTTTAGTTTGATTCAAAAATGCAGTGTGAAATAGTCGCAGTCGCAGATTTAACAAACTAACAGGGGCAATGGAATCTGAAGAGGTAGCTCAATGTACTAAATGAGTTGGACAAGGTACACCAGTGGGCAGAGCAATGGTGAATGAAGTTCAATGCAGATGGTTGTTATGACACAGCAGTTAGTGAAGGCTGTTATTTCAAATCCCAGAGGGAAATTTTAAACAACTGTCATAACCTATATTTTTAAATGGTACGTTTGCGATGCAGCCCCAAAGTCAGGAATAAGACCACCAGTTCGCGAGAGGTTTTTATATCAAACTACGTGAGACAGTTAATAATTTACACAAGATAAACATATACACATAGCTACAAATTATTACTATCATAACTTTTTAACAAATTCCCAAACTAATCTCCATTAAGGCAACAGCAACCCATAGACTTTAAGCAAAGCATTTTCACTTTACAAATTCAAAATGAGGTTCCTTTCACTCTGGTTCCTGTGCAGACGGTTGTAGGCTTACAGGCTTTGATCTTACATTGCCTCTGCCCTGCACACACAAAACTGCTATCTGTTATACCCAGCACATCTCATTGAATGTAAATTCTCTTTGTATCACCAGCCCCTTTGATCTCCACCTCTTCTAACAATAAAACCCCTTAGTACCAAAAGTACCAATTTTATTAGTAATATAAACATATTGCTTGGTCTCTGCTAGCTAGGTGCCAGATTTCACTCCCCTTCTTGAATGCCCTTTTCACCAAAACGCCAATTCACTTTACCTCTTACATCTCAAAACTAGTATACATCAAAGCACCCAGACTAGTTGGCTTTAATCCAATTAAGACACAACCACAAACTAAACCTCTATTTTAAAAGAAAAATAATTTCCAATAATATTATATACTTTAATAGCTTCATGACATGGTGTAAAGTACTGTGTAGAGCAAAGAGAAATAAGCAATACTTGTACTTCATGAATCGTGTTGAACCAACTAAAGGGAAGCTGAAAGAGATCTAGGGAGTATTTTTCACCTTGATAACCCTGGTGGTAAACCAATGGAGTGGTTTGTCCAACTGTTCTGGAACTGATTTTTCATTTTCTTTGGAGAAATGTGGGATTTTCATCCTACAGAGAAGGTGTTTGAGAGGCAATTTTTAAGAAAAAGTAAGTATACAAGATGGTGAAGGGAATGGAAAAAGTCAGTCCTGAAAATGAGTTTAAATTATGTAACGAGAGTAGAACAAGGGGATACTGAAGGTCATTTTAGGACTGATATCAGCAAATACTTGACACACCAAGCAATCAGCGCTCTGAATAAACTTCCAGGTGGAGTAGTGGAGACAAAAATCCTAGAAGTGTTTGAACGATTGGATGTTGAAACAGTGGGAGAGCAGGGAGAGAAGCATTAGAATGTTTCCAGATGTTTGATCTTATGGCTTTACTCATATTGTGATCCCCAGTTGACCAAAGAAGGGAACTGATTGGCTGTAGTGATTTTGTTTCTGCACATACAGAGATATTACCTTGAATATTTCAACTTGCTTAAGTTTTAATTCACAGTGACAGTGAAGCTCTCTTTGAGTTCTAATTCAGACATTGAGGATCTGACCATGCCACTGTGAAATGGCTACCTTCACCATTCATCATTTTGACCTTTAGCATGCATAGCTGCACCATATGGAATTTTCAGTCACACTTGTCTAACACCTGTCAAATCAGATCAACTGTACTTGGAGTAACTAATGCATCCTTGAATTTTGCTTTTTTTCCCCCCTGTTCAATGGAATTGAATAACTCCATGCAGGAATACTGAACCCTTCAACAGTGTGTTGAGGGCTTTATTTCTACCACAACATATGCTGGGACCTTTTCAGCCAATTTGGCCAAACTGGCATAGAATTATTATGAGCAATTTTAAGTTGTAGTCTTGTGCCAGTAGGAACTGAGACACTGAAATGCCTGTGTCTTAAATTTCTGGAGTTATGAGCTGTGTTTATTTTTAAAAGCTAACAGTGCAAGGCGGAATCATAGAAACAGAGTTAATGGAGGGCAATGCAGTTATTACAATCTTTTCGAACACTTTCAAAAGATAACATCTGAAAGGGTAACTGCATGCTCTTCTAAATTTCAATGGAGCAATGCTTTCATTCTGTTATTGCATTTAAATAAGATACATCTGAAGCATTGTGTGATGCAATACAGTAGTTTTGGGGATGTGATCAACTGGCTAATTACTTAGATTGTCTGCTATTTTGGGATAATCAGCTTTAAATTTTATACTAAAAAAAACAAGCAGTTACTAATGTAAATCATTTAGATTCTAGCAATTAATGGATTTATAATCCATAAAGGTCACTGATCCCTTTAGGAATACAAGAGGGCCATTTGCATTTTCTCTGCATCTGTTCAAGCAAACCCCAGGATTTGCATTTGAAATGTAAGAGTTTAGGAAAGTTGGATCCCAAGAATTTACAGGTGTGGAGCATATCACTGATTGTTAAGTGTTTCATAAGTTGGGCACCTGTAGTCATTGAAGAATTTTTTTTAAAGGAACATTTATTTGTCAAAATCAGCATTGATAGGAAAGCCACATGTTTGTCTTCTTTAATAAAAGCAAAATACCACGGATGCTGGAAATCCAGAACAAAAACAAAAATACCTGGAAAAACTCAGCAGGTCTGACAGCATCTGTGGAGACGAACACAGTTAACGTTTCATGTCCAAGTGACTCTTCATCAAAACTAAGGAAAAATAGAGAAAAGGTGAAATATAAGCTGGTTTAATAGATGATGGGACAGGTAGAGCTGGATAGAGGGCCAGTGATAGGTGGAAATTGCCATAAGATGTCATAGACAATGTCATTGTCTTCTTGTTAGGATCCCCACCTTAACTCAACACACAGCTATGACTCAGTTGGTAGCAGCCTTACATCTGAGTCAGAAGATTTTGGGTATTGGCTCCACTCCAAAGACTTTAAGCACAAAATCAAGGTTGACACTCCATACTGAGGGAATGCTGCACTGTTGGAGGTGTTCTCTTCAGGTGGGGTGTTAAACCAAGGCCTATCTGTCTTCTCGGGTGATTGTAAACAATTCTATGGCACTATGGTGATGAAAAGCAGGAGAGCTATTCCTGATCTCCTGGCCATCATTTACCCATCAATTAAAATTACTTTAAAAATAACTTATCCGGTCATTATTGCATTGCTGTTTGTGGAAACCTGCTGTGTATAAATTGGCTGCTATGTTCCCTAAATTACAACAATGACTATGTTTTAAAAGTACTTCATTGGCTGTAAAGTGCTTTGGGCCTTTTTCAAGGTGATAAAAGGTGTTATTTAAATGCAAGTCTTTTTTTAATGAAACTACATAGAATCACATCTGAGAATTTAGTCACAAACTAGGCTGGTGGATTTTTGTGCTGGATGCCAGATGGCTTGTGACCTTGGTCTTTTTTTTTAAAAATGTTGTGGTTACATTACCCAAGCTGACCACTCTTCTTAAAAACCTCATGTCACCATGCTGGTTACTTTGCCCAACTGCTTGGTATCTGGACTGACCAAAACATCTGGTCACAGTCACTGTGCCCAACTCCTTCACCATAAACACACAATTTGGCATGTTGGCAAGATCCTGTGATGATGAGTGATATCACCCAAGGCTATTTCCTAGCTGAGGGAAATCAGCTTTAAGGTGATACCATAGACCCATTCCTAGTGGGCCTTGGGTTGCCACCAACAGCCTTCACTATCTGTCTTCCACATGATTAGATCTGATGTTTAGGCTGTAAACGTAAGCTACGCTTGGAACCAGAGAGGTGTAAGCACTTACTGTTTTATGGAGGAGAGCATCATCAAAGTATTCTGCTTCAAAGCAGTTTGATTTGGTGTTCTGTTTTCTTCAGATCTTGAGTTTCTCCTCAGGGTTGGGCCAAAAGACTCGTCCCTTATGTGTTACAGTAGAATAATTTAGTACTGATGCAGTAAGAGCCTTTGAAGCACAAACTAACAGCCCAAAGAATGCTTAGAAATAATCTAAATTTCATGTACTTAATCCAACATTTTGATGTAACCTTACATCCAGAACAGAACTGCACTGTTCCTACAAAGACCAGGAAATGAAAGCAGGGAACGAGATCCATAGGGGCACAAATTTCCCTCTGTTCAAAAGGACCGGATTTTTTTAACCAATTCAAAACCCTCCTTCTTGTACAGAGTTAAAGCTGGGGCCTTTAAAGACAAATAGGAAAAGGACGTAAAGGCACTGGTGAAGGTATTAAAAAAAAATTACAAGGATAATACCAAAACTGAGAAGCTATACTAGCAGGAAAAACAAAATAGGCTGGGGCTCTTTACTCTAAAGCAGAGAAGGCTGAGGGGTGATGTAAGAGGTCTTTAAAATTATGAAGGGGTTTGATAGGGAAGATGTAGGGAAGATATTTCCACTTGTGGTGGGGGGAGAGGGGGAGGCTTCTAAAACTAGGGGTCATAAATTAAGACAGTTGCTCATAAATCCAGAAGGGATTTAAGGAGAACCTTTTCCCAGAGAGTGGTTATAAGGCGAAACTGCTGACCCATAAGGTGAAGAGCATTGATGCCATTAAGGGGAAGCTAGATAAATACATGAGGGAGGGAAAAAAATTGAAGGATATGCTGATAGGGTTAAATTAAATAGAGGACACTTCTGCAGCACATAAACTTCAACATAGATGATCTGATTCTGTGCTATAAATTCAATGTAAATCAATTCTTGCTTTCTGTGGTGCATAACTGCTGGACTATTTGCTACCTTGAAGTAACCAACAGAAAATAGCGCTGAGGCTATAACTTTATCTAACCTATGTCAGATAGCTTCATGTAATGGCTATGACACTGTCTTAGACCACTGGCCATGTGACGTTTGTGAGCAGAAGAGATTTCTCCAGCATGACCACTGTCATTTCCAAATGAAAAGCTGTTTTCAGGTACTGTTGTAAAGAGGAATATGGAGGAAACCTGATTGCAGTAAGAGCTGGGAGCACCCTTGATAGTCTGTATATTAATATGGTTACTCAGTGAAATCTGATGGTTGGGATGAGTTTGAGGTGCAGTCAGTTTTTAGAAGTCACTTTGAAAAACTTGTCAAGGAAATTACTTGCATACTGTAGTTTCCATCTTTTAAAATTCAAACCGATTGCCCAGTTATATTTCTGGCATTTAGGCAAGAAGACAGTGTGGTGTCTTTCAAAAAGGAAATTAGAAAGTGGAAAATGGGGCGAATAGCTGGTCCAGGTTAATTTTCCAAACTACTTAGGACCCATGCATAGTTTGCTCACTTACTGTGTGCAGATTGGCTCCTGGGTTTCCTTATAATACAGCAGTAACTGTTTTCATTGACTGTGTAATATTTTGCGGAGCCCAGAGGTCGTGAAAGGCTTGTATTAGTGCAAGTTCATTCTTTCCTTCAATACTACTACCCTGAGTGCTCTTGGAACTCCCTAACCATAAACTCCACATTCTCCCTGTGCGAACCAGTTTGGTTTCTGGACTCAAACAGGTTTACGTTTTGGTTGTGTCTGTTGATGTGGCAGGAGCTTCTGAGAGCTACTTATTTTTTCCCTCCTTCATCCTTTTTTTTTTGTTTCTCTCTTATGCATGCTCTGCCAACTCACGTTGAATACCTCTTGCCCCAGTTACAACTACCTTTCCTTGGTACAGATTGTTTTTTGACCTTTGTTGGTTTTTAATTCCCTTTTGAATATTTACATCATTTTCAGTCATATAAGGTTTGCCACTTGAAACTGGGGATCTGTTCTGTTGAACGGTCATGGGGACTCAAAACGTCAACTGTGCTCTCCTCCACCAATGCTGCCAGACCTGCTGAGTTTTTCCAGATATTTCTGTTTCTGTTTTTGTTTTACATTAAAAACCAGGATAAGTAGATCAAAATTGTTAGTCTGTCTTCGCTAGGTGGCTCTTCTCTTGGGATTCAGTTTGGACCTGGCCCCTATTTCATCTCTTAAAATAAAAGCAAAATACTGCAGATGCTGGAAACCTAAAATGAAAACAGAAAATGTAGGAAACACTCAGCAGGTCCGGTAGCATCTGCAGAGAGAGAAACAGAATTAGTATTTCAAATCAAATATGACTCCTTCTTCTGAGTTTTTCCAGGGCTTTCTGTTTTTGTTCTATATTTCATCTCATTGTATCTGACTGTTCTCCAAACATTTCACTGTATGTCTTGATTAGGGTGTTGATGGTTTTAATGTTGTATGTCAGCTCTCAACTTCAATTTTCACAGTTGAATGAACAAGCATGTTGATCATTTCAGTGGGTTAATTGCACTTATATTTTCACCATTATGATTGTAGAAGTGAAAAGATTACATCAAAATGCTGTCCTTGGTTAAATAATAATAATACAAAAAAGTTTGTGTTGTGTGCAATGTTGGACAGTCACTTATGGGCTATACAGGACTGAAGCAGCACAGGAGGCAGTTGGAAAATGAAGTTGCTAATACTTTACAGTGACAGTGACAGGACACTGAATTGCAAAGTACACAGGTTTAGGTTATTGACATGTGTTTCAGCAACAACTAATTTTTATGACCTTTCAAATTGATATGGGCTCTAGGATTTGGCTGGCATGGTTACCAGATTGGATTTAAAACTTCAATATCTTTTTTCTTATTAGTCCTTAGGGCATGGGCATCTGGCAAGCAGCATTTATTTGCCCATCGATAGTTAGCCTGTTGCAAGAGCAAATAAAAAAAATAGTTGAATGAATGAAGCTTTTAAGGTTTTGAAATGTTATGCCTCAAAATTCAATCTCATCCATCCTAAGACTGCATTTCTCAGCCTTCTCTTTGTGGAACCTATTGTCTTAGCAGGCTTTTTTACCAACATGATTTCATGCAAATTGAACAGTCATGAGAATCTCACACTTTTCACGTCTTTTGTATGGACAGGCTCCCCTTTGTCAATGATACATTCACATGGAACCTAACATCAATCAGATATAGTTATTGAAACAAAAGTGTTATAAAGATAAGATTGTCCGCATGATCTTTAGGGCCACAGGTTCTCTTGGTTCATGAAGATCTTCTCACTTCAACATCCAGCAGAGGTCTAAAATCCACGTCATTCACCTTCACCTCAGCAAGGACTCTAGCGTTCGGCTGACATAGTTAACAAAGTCCATAGTGAAAGGTATGAATCTAACTCCTTTAAAATTCTGGTCGTATTTAAAGTTGGCAAATATCATTGGTTAGCGTCCCTGCTAAATTGAAATGTGATTTGAGGATGTTGTGCATTAATTAAATTGAGAGCAGTTGAAATGTGTGAGCTTGCCAGCAAGAGGAGATGTAGCTCATTTAAAAGAAATTTCCAATAAAATTGTAAAATACTGGTATCATTAATTTTTGGTATTATTGTGTAATCTTACAATTCCCTCCTGTGACCTTTGGTATTTGGCATCACTGTGAGACCAAGCCCTAAGATGCATTATGAAAATGAAGGTAAGTGCTTCAAACTGGCATTATAAATCTATTACCATGAAATACTGAGTTAGAAATACAGGAAATTGCATCACAGAGGCCCCTGAGCATCAGCTGTGTTTAGTGTGTTGTGATTGGTAAAGTAGATGTTGTGTCATGATGACTCCCTCCGGTTCCAATAGAAAACAGGCAGCTCTTTATAAGGTACTGTATTGGGAACCTGGAGAACAAACACAACCCTGCTTGTTTTTCTCTATATATGTTTACCTAAGACAGAATGTTGTTTCTCTACCAACACACATAGCAAAACAGCGATCAAGTACATCACAACAGAGTGCTCTTGGTACCAAATTATCTACCGTGAAGCTATATGAATGCTTTCGTTTGTAGCCTTGATGTGACCTAAAATGCTGGTCTGTGTTTCCCAGCCTTTTTCGGTCCTTCCAATGGTTCCTGACTTGTCTGTGCTCTCTTCCACTTGCAATTTCCTTCACTCCTTCCCGTCCCCAGAATGATCCAAAGCATTTCACAAACAATAAGTTCTTTTTAAAGAACAGTCGCTCAGTATGTCAGCAAAGCCAACAGTCGCTTTGCACATACCAGGGTCCTGTGTTCCTTATCAAGGGATGTGGGAAGCAGGCAGGAAAATGGAGTTAAAGCCCAAGATCAGCCGTGATCATATTGAATGATGGAGCAGGCTTGAGGGGCCGTATTGTCTTCTCTTACTCATATCTTTTATGCTCTTATAAACAGCAATGCAATAAATGAGCATTTAAATGTGTTGTTGGTATTGGTTGAGGGGTAAATCTTGGCCAAGACTCTGGCAGAGCTCCCAGGCTGTTCAAGATAATATCTCAGGGCAATTGACTTCCATCAAACAAATGGATGGAGCTTGGGTTTAACATCTCAGCTGAAAGATAGCACCCCTGACAGTGCAGCACTTTTCAGTACTGCACTGGAGGTGGACTTGAACACAACTTTCTGACTCAAGTGAGATTGTGACCATGGAGCAAAGGCAATCTCAAGCTGACATAAACACATGAGAGATTCAAGGTGTGATTCAATCTTGTGCGAAAATGTTTTCAGGGACCCTTGAAATAATGTGGCTATCGATGCCTTGTCCACAAACCACAGGACTAGATGCTTTAGGTTATTGGTGGTTGATGTGTTGACAGTTATTGCCTGAACACATGGTGCATTGAGATCACAGATTTCAAAAAAACATTTTTTTAAAGCAGCATTGCTCATTCTCAAATTGTGATCTGAATGAGCTCAGTCACCATGGGGACCACCAGGTTTGAGGACTGCAGCATTTTGGGAAAACTCACTACCTTCTCAGTGATTGACCATAAAATGAGGCCTTGCTATCGTTGTTCACATCGCGAGGACAATAAGAAAAACAACATGAAAGATGCCTTCTCCAATGTAATTGATTCAATAAAAACCTGATTTGTTGCTCTTAATATTCACCCAGAGCCTTGAGTTTCACACCTTATTGATGTAGTCCTACCTATCCTGCAAAACACACCTTATTAAAATTAATATGTTTAAAATTAACATGATTAGAAACCAAATTAACATATTGATTTTATTTGCTTTAGTGAAAACCTATTGCAGAAGATAAGGAACAATTAACCTGATACTTTGCTAAATCGCCTGGCAATGCAATAATAGTCCCTATTGAAACATAGCTCCTTAATCAGCTTGTGCCACTTCAGCAATAAGCCCGGTACATTGAAAATTGCAAGTTAATGATACCAGCTTGCATCCCGATGGAAGGCGCTTGGATGCAAGTATCCTCCCTGTTCTGTTTTGCACACCTGCTGATTTCCCAGCGTTAAGTATTTCCTCTGCTCCTCTCTCAAGTGAGTACAAAGTTTTCAAAGAAATTCTCTGAAATTTTCTCCCTTGCCTCTGTTCTCCTGATGGGTGATCTGTCACCTGTCATTATGTATCAACAGCCAGCAGTGACCCTCCATTGCCTCATTGCAGAGACACTCTCTTCTTGGAGAGTGTCTCTTTGAACCAAGTAGGCAGTCAAAGCAAACCTCATTCTGTCCACATGTTCAAGCAGAATGAAAGTAGGGTCACTGCTAGAAAGGGGCCCTGCAGTGATCGAAACAAGGATAATTTTCTGTTTTTCTTTAACTTATATTCACCTCTCACGTTGTCAAGGGATTTCAAATGCTTGCCACTCACACAAAAAGCAAGCAGGGCCTTTTATGTCTATCTGTATCATTACATTCTGTGTATGTGTATGCATGCACAATGATTATAGTGAATCTCTAACTTTATTGACTGGGGGAGGGGGAGCATGAGTTCTATCACTATCAGTTTCACACTTGTTATCTTGGAATTGCCTATGTAAGCAAGTGAGGAAAACTGGGTGCTAAAAATCAATGAGTCCAACCATATAGTGGCTATGGAGCAGTAGATGGGAGATTGCTAGTTTTTTTTCTTTCCTTCAAAAAGGCAATGTGATTTTGCACGTTCAAAGAGTGGTGGTGGTCACCAGCTCAGAATTGTACAGGCAACAAGGTTCTGTGAAGGTATTCTACACGTTTGAAAGAATGGATCTCGTTAACAAGATATGCAAGGGAGCCCGATCTTTTCAGGGGTGAACAAGCTGCATGGCACTGCACCCCCACAAACAGCAACTTTCTGCAGGCTGCCTGGTCCAATATCAGCACTGGGCAACTGACCGACTGTCAGGATGCCTGTGGCTTCCCTTGCTTGTTCTGTTTCCAGTCACCTGGAATCCTGGGGTTTCTTCATTTCCCTATGCAGAGCTTTGAGTGAAACCTGGATAATATGTTGTGAGTTCATAGGGGTAGGCCTTTTCCCTCTCCAGTAAGCAACAGAGGAAAAATACAGAATTCAGCAGTAAACTGAAGCCAATTCCCAGCTGCTTCTCTTTCTGCTCAAACAATCAGGCACCAGGTGCAGCTTGGCGAGATTGTAAACACCAGCAGGTTAGGGATAGGTGGAGATTGCGGTCACTGAGCGGCCTGCAAGTCAAGCAACTGAACAAAACAAAACCCTGATGGGGCTAGTCTCTTTGATGGGTTTAGTAGGCTTACTGTGGACCTGTGCGAAAACAGTTCCAGGGCTACACCTACCAACAAACCAAACTAGATTATAATCGTTAAACTCTGTGATCCTTCCTTACCTCCAAAGGTAAGAGGTGACCTTTGGTTCACTATGTTTCCATTCACTTCCAATGATTTTACTTTCTTCAGGAGTGCACATTTGGAATATCTTTTCAAAATGTGAGCTCTCCTGTTGAAATTTGTGCTACCGCAGCCCAGAGATTTCACTGCTGCAGCATGAGAGTCCTCCTGCCTTTTGCACCTAAACCCTGATTTTAACTCGGGGTGGAAGTTCTTTAAGCTTGTATGGCTGCACTGGCATGAGGCCAGGGACATTTCAGCTGCAGGCAAACTGTTCCACAGTTCTGTAATGCCATTCTTCAGCCAGATGGATAGAATATTTGAGAGAGTTCTCTGCTGACCAGCTCATTTTTCCACAAGTTAATTGAAGTAGCACCTCAGGATTTCTCCAGCTTAATGTTGCATATAACTGTGAAATGTAGAGAATGACAAAAGGTGTTTTCAGTTTCCTGGAGCTGTGTAATGACATTGTACATTGTGCAAGGGATGCTGACACTGTCTTAGTAATGAAAGCTTGTAAATATGTTTTACTTCCGTGGAATCTCCTAGAGAGGAGGCATATGCCCAGGATTATACTGTGAGAGCGTTGCCCGTGGGGTCCATGTTAAGACCCCTGCATGCTGTGAAGCAGATGGCATTTTAACAAGCTCTTCCTGTGAGCCCGGAAGATGCGTGTTTACTATAGAGAATGTGGTACTGACTGTAACCTCAGCTGCTGCTCGCCCAGTGCACCCTGCTTTGCATCAGTCGACACCTGCAGAACAAGGCTGGAGGCTGCTGCCACATCTACATTAAAAGAAAAAAGGTTCAAGGCCAAAGAGAATTCTGTGCATCAGTCCCAGCACACGCTAGATATGCTGAGCAGCTGAATCAACCAGACTGCTTGTGGTGACCTGTGCATCAGGGTGCATGTAATTGTATCATTCCTGTTCTAGCCGGTTGATTGGCCAAAACAAATGACTCGATAGCACAATGTCTGTTGAATTCAGTATTTCAAATAGGCTTGGGGCAGGTGGCTTCATTTTCTGAAGGAAATACTATTCCATTATGGGAATAAATCAGACCTAAACTCACTGGAAGCCAGAAAATGCCACAGAAGTGAGGCAAGTTAGTGAGCAAGTCAGCACAGAGTTCTCTCAAACCTTAGGACCAACTAGCAGAAAGTTGGCATTACAGAACCATGGGACTGATTAGCTGGCTTCTTCCCCCACCACCTCCTCAGTGCAGCCTGGTCATTTCTAAAGGGGGGAGAAAATAAATTATTCAGTTCAAACACTGAGTTCAAACACCCTAATATTAACTAACCATTGGCTCTTAGCATTATGTACCTGTGGAACATAATGGAGCACCTAGGCATGATGGACCAGACATCATATGTGCATCTGGTTTTTTCCCATCCGTTTTTTCTGTATGTCCGTATGTAAGGATGGGGACAATAACACCTGAAAAATTCAAGCAGCAAGGTTGGACCATGTTTCTGCTGCAAGGTTTTGTTTAAATTTTATCTGAACTCTCAGCTCTGAACCAAATGCTGAGCTGAAATGGGAAGCTGCATGAATGTTGGGTCCGTTTGGTTTGATGGAACTGGGTGGGGAAAATGGACAGAGCAATGACATCTGATATCACAGCCTGTGAATTCAATACAGTAATCCATCTTTGTATTATCATTGGCACCCTTTCTGCTGTTCCACTGCCATCTCTTTCTCAGTCATTTGCAAATATATGGAAACAGATAGGTGCTATCCCTCATTATAACACCTGATATTTTGAGTTTTACCACTTAATAATGGTGTGACACAGGAAAGTGATATCTTAGCAATGTGCAGGGGTTTAAGATACAAAGGTGCCGTTTTCTGCCTTGACACATGACCTAATGCATGCAAAAAGGAACTTGAGATTTTTTGTTTTGCCTGATGAGTTGTGAGGTGATGCTAGGTCAGTTATTGATTTTAAATCTGAGATTGATAGATTTTTTTTAACTAAAGGTATTAAGGGATTTGAAGCAAAGGAAGATATATGGAGCTCAGTCACAGATCAACCATGATCTCATTGAATGACTGAACAGGCCTGAGGGGCTAAATGGCCCACTTCTGTTCCTGTGCTCCATCAAAGAGCTGGCACAGGCAGGTTGCCTGAATGGCCTCTCTCAGTGCTCTGTGAATCTGTCATATCACGAAAGGTGTGAGAAATGTATTATCAGCTGTTCAATTATTCTAAGCTATTTGAGTTCTACTTGAATATTCAAGTTTCGTTCTGAAATGGCTCATTTGGATGGATGTGTCTGGCATCCAACACAGCCACAAATAGTGTTTATCCACTTGATTTTGGTGATGGCAGCCCCTTTTAGGTTAGAGATTCCCATTGGCTTCCTCCACTGCATGGCCTTCACACTCACACATTCAATGACTAATATGGAATTGCTTCACTCAAGAATTGATTCAGAATGCAAAGCCCATCCCATTTGTTGGAAATCTTATTGGACTAGTTACCAAATTAGTGGAGTGTAACTTTCCCTCCATGTCACTTTTTACTTTTTGGCTTTTTTCTCTTATAACCCTCAGTCTTCCACTGAGCTGTTTATTTCCTAACTGTCTTTCCTTCCCTCTGTTATCTGAGAGGGTGGATCACCAACATGCTCCCAGGCTTCCCAATTATATGTGAGTTCCCTTGATGACTTGCCTTTCAATTTTGCCATCACCTGCATACTTACCCCAATGTCAGTCCAGTTACTGTAAGACATCCTGATACCATAGGGCTCTAATTCATCATGTTTGCAGTTTTCCAGGAATACCTATAACTCAGAAACACAATGGCAAGCAATTTCCACTGGTATATCAAGTATCAGCAAGGTTTAGGAATTACATTTGAAAGTCCCAAGTACAAACACTACTGCTTACATGGGACATATATCTGCCAGATGTGTCCACCTCTTCTCCTGTTGTGATGCCACCATGCATCTGGCTACCTGAAGATGTGGATACACCTGCCTTGGACTTCCTGTCTTTATCTCTAACAATCAGTGCAAGCTTCTAGTCAGTTGGATACCTGAGATTATATGAGGGTAACTCTCAGCCACAGCTCTGTGCAAAGTACAGATAATCAATGCCATGTTATAATCCAAAGGCTTAGCAGGCAGGTTTACCAGAAACAGTTGCGGTTGCCTTGTAGAAGATTAACAAGGCTTTGCAAAGCAGGTGCATAGCCCACCCTGAGTTACACACGAGGGACAAAGCAAGGCAACGCTTTGGCTTAGGTGTGCAGTTTTGGTTCAGGTGAGCGTTAGCTGTAATTAGCAGTAGCTAAGCAGTGATTGTATAATACAATGCAACAGGGACAACATTTTTCCCCTCGTACCACAGTATCTACAACTGTGCAATTACATTCTGTTGTTTGAAACAGATTCTGTAGCATATTAGTCTTGTTTGTTACAGTTACACCAACCACTTCAATCAAACTCAAAGTACAGTTTGTTGGAGGGTTATTGCGGTAGCAGGGATCTGGGTGGGAGGTCATAGGTTCAGGGTGACAGGAAGGCAGTGGGGGGGTGGGGGGGGGATTGTTGTCATGGGAGCAGGGTGCCAGGAGGGTGTTTCAAGGGTGCAGGATACCAGGAGGGGAGGTGGGGTGGGTGGCATAGGGTGCTGGGTTGGGTTCATGGGCCTAGGGCGCAGGGAACAGTACTGATGAGATACAGAGTTGGCTCATGGCAACAAGATGAAGAGAATTGGGGGTCACTAAAACTCTAGAAACTCAGCAGCAGTTTAAGAGAAAACAGGGAGATTAATGAGCTGACCCTTCAGTGAAAGTACAAAGTCTAAGGAAGTGGCATTTCCTGCATGTAGGACCAGGAGAAAGTTTTACTCTTACCATCAGTAACCCACTGAGAATGTCAACACATGAGGAGGAAAAGCTCAGAATTCCTGCAAAATTACTAAGTGATAGGAAAAAGCTTGTTGAGCAGTGTGAATGGTACATATCATAAGCTCTGGAATTCCCTCCCACAACCTCCTGTGAAAACCGTTGAGACATTTTACTACTTTAAAGGCACTATGTAAATGCAAGTTTTTTGTACTAAAGAATAAAGGAAACTTAGGGAGGACCACGCAGTTGCAAAGCTCTGCAATGGACTCTAACTTTAGAGAACGATTGCTTTTTGCAGTCATGATCTGTGTCACCATCTGTACCACCTGAGTGTCAAATCCTTTTCCATGAGCTTGTTCAGACAGCGAAAAGACATCAGAAATCCTTGGGTTTTACTCCGTTCTATTTACCCACAGAACAGTAACTGCATAATATAATCTATCTGAAGCGGTTTTGCATGCTTGTAAGAGATGTGGTAAGGTGCCAGCTAAATACATTTGTTGTTTACTTTTGAATGCCTCAAACGTTATCAGTCACCAGCTCAGCAACTAATCTTTGTTCTTAGGCTCTGGACCGGCACCCACCAACACCAGCAGAGGCCTCTAACCAAGGTGTAAATTCATACTTGGGCAATGTCCCCATTTTCACAAACTGATGGACTGGATAACTTGAGTATAGACAGCAAATGTTAGGCTGGTACCAGTAAATCAATGAGCCTATAGACTCCAGCTCATGTTCAAAAACCAGTGTCCACAACTAGGAGATGAGCCAAGGAATCATTCATTCAGCACCTACCCGACCCTAAACAAAATCAGTTCAAGAAACAGTGTTTCTCATCGAACAAACCATACCCAGGAATATTTACTGTTAATAGTTGACCATCGATCCTGGTTCACCAATGAATTTGTTTCTAGGTGCTAAGATTTTGCTTACTTGTTCCAGATAATCCTTCAGGCCAATGTCTGGCAGGCTTAACATTGTGTTTGATAGTCAGTTTTAGCTGGTTAATCTCTAGGTGTGCTCCTCTCCACACTTGAGAGATTCCTAAGCACTGGAGCCTCTCAGTCTACATCTAGGTTCTGTGACTTGGGAGGTGGAGGGTGTCCCTTTGAGAAAATGGTATGCAATCCATACTGAGCAGTGGAAACCCTGCTTATGAGAACCTTTGAGTTTAACATGGTGACCACAGGCCAGTGAGTTTAACCTCAATGATGCAAAATAATTTCTAAAATTTAATCTGGGGTAAAATCAACAGTTGCTGAGATATGCATGGGTTAATTAAGGAAAGCCAGCATTGATTTCATAAAAGCAAATTGTGATTACCTAACTTGATTGAGTTTTATGATGAGGTAACAGAGTTGATGTGGGTAATATTGTAGATGTGGTGTACAAGGTGCCATGTAATAGAATTACCAACCAAGTTGGAATCCATGGAATGATGGTAGCATGGGCACAAAGTTGGCCATGTGACAGGCAATAGAGAGTATTGGTAAATAATGTTTTGCAGATTGGAGTAAAGTATACAGACGAGTTCCCCGGGGGTCAGTATCAGGGTCAATGCTTCTATTGATATATATTAATCACCTAAACTTGGGTGTGCAGGGCACAATTTCAAAATTTGCAAATGGCACAAACTTGGAAATATTGTGAACTGTAAAGAGGACAGTGTTAGACTTCAAGAGGACATAGACAGGCTGGTGGAATGACGGAGGTGTGGCAGATGAAATTTAATGTAGAAATGTGTGAAGTGATACATTTTGTAGAGAGAACAAGGGGACGCAATATAAAATAAAGGATACAATTCTAAAATTCTATGGGACCAGCTAAATTGCTCTTGCAGAAAACCAGCACAGGCTCAACAGGCTGAATGGCCATTCTATGATTGCGACTCTGAAATTTGGTGGTTGGTTTATGCACATCAGTCGCCTAGTTGGCCAAAACAGCATACTTTAAAAATCATAGACATTTACATTTGGTCATTGGTGATGTATCCTATAGTTTCCCTCTCTTGGAAGAGAAGAAGGTGGCTACAGTCAAGGAAAATAAGACAGCATTTAACAATATGAATAGTCATTGGCTTCACTGGAAATGAAAATTGGCAGAAATATATAATGGGAGCTGAATTGATATTGCCCAGTTTGTACTATTGACCAAAATTAACCCCAGGAAGATATTGGATAGGAAAAGGTAGGATGACTAGTTTTGTAAAGTAAAACAGAAAATGCTGGAAAAACTCAGCATCTGTAGAGAGAGAAACAGAGTTAACTTTCGAGTCCATATGGCTTCTTCAGAGCTAAAGAGAAGCAAATTTTCAGCACCCGCAGTATTTTGTTTTTATCTTAGTTTTGTAAATTGCTTGCCTTAACTCTTTCTATTTTCCCATGCTTAGGAAAGATCCAATAAAACACAAATATATCTTGAATTGAATTAATTACTGTATTTAGAGAATGTAAAAACATGTTGTGAGTTCTCTTCTACACAAGATCTCACGGTAGATTAACCTGGGAAGTGGCGGAATGAGAGTAGGTCAATGTCTGTGTGCCTTAATACTACAGATAACGGATCATTGACACAAATTTCTCAACAGAACAGGTGGGGTCCTTGTGGTCTGATATCCTGATATTCAGTGCCATGACCATCAGGGAGAAGATATAAACTGGCTGCATTTACAAACCCAGCAGCATTAAGCAGTTATAAGTAGCTCTTGGCAGGGATTCTTTCCTCTCCAGTGCCTATCCCCCCCAGTCTAGATATTGAGTAGTTTCAGAATTATGTGCATGGCTGGCCATCAATATAAAAATAGCACACTGCCTCTCCGTACCAACGATGATGATCGGTGTCTCTGCTTTGCTCAAGGGATGAGCATCTGAACAATAGGCAGAGTAACTTTCAAGGCTTAGATCTTCACTCTACTGGAGCACTGGATCACTTCAGGAAGGAATGAGCAAATGTACTGATGTGGGGCGAGTTTGTGACATCTGTTATGTCCCTCATCTTCCGTCCGAAAGACATCAGGGAATGGAAGGTTAATATATTTACTCGCGGCCTTTCAAAGAGCTGTGCATGGGAAGTGATGTTAGTGCTGGAATCATTAATAGTGATTTGATCAGCAACAATTTGTAAAATTAAATATGAGTAATACTGGAAAGAAGCTTTTCTTCTGGGAGAAGTATATGGCATTGAATGATGCAGCAGGGGTGCTCGAACTTGTGACTCTTGGATTTAAGGGAATAGGATCGTAACTATACTAGGGGAAACAGAAAGAGTGGGAAGTAGTGAATGATTTGATGGAAACAACGGCATTGGAAGCAGAACTGGGTGAGCCATTAAACACATCTTCTGTGGTAAAGGTGTCTTGACGGGTGGGGTGCCAGGGTAGAGGGAGGTGGGAGTATGAGAGTGAACTTGAGGAAAGTAAGGGATAGTAAAAAAGGGGTTCAGCCATTAATATCCACTTCAATATGGTAGCAACTTGGGTGAACACATTTACAGTTTTGTCAAAAGTAACATCCAGATTAAGTTAAATCCACCATTAATTGAATGGGCTGGTGGAGTCTATAATGGAAAGAATTCTAAGTGGTATGCACTGAATCAAACACAATTGAGGTGAAGAGGGGCTTGCTTTGTTTATTCTCTATTCATTACACATCCTTCTTTGTCGACATCTTTAGGATCTTCTTTACAGCATTCTAACTGGGCAAGTCTGTCCCTTTCCATCCATTTATTCTTCACCTCCCTTTCTCCTTTCTTTAGTGAGAGAGTTCCAGTTACACATGGTTCCGGTGCCAAAATGTCCAGATTTTCCTCTGGATGGGATCATTGCCATTGTGTAGGCTTTAAACCATGAGCCCACCTGTCTCACTGCTGACCCCATTCTGATTTAACTTTTCAGGTAAACATACAGTGGGATTCCTCTCCTGGGCTAGGGACCTCACTACTGGGGCAGAGGTTGACTGGAAATGGTCTCTGCGGCAAGAGATACAAACATACAAACAATGACGGACAGGGAAAGACCAACTGGTCCATCCAGTCTGGCCCACATGGTTGTAGAGATGGTGGTGATGTCACTGGACTGGTAACCCAGAGGCCCAGGCTAATGCTCTGGGGACATGGATTCAAACCTCATCATGGCAGCTGGTGGAATTTAAATTCAATTAATAATCTCAGTAATGATGACCATGAAACTATCGATTATCATAAAAACCCATCTGGTTCACTAATGTGCTTCCTTAAAAATCTGCCATCCTCGTCTATTCTAAATATGACTCCAGATCCAGACTCATAATTGCCTTCTGAAATTGCCTAGCCATTCAGTTCAAGGTCAATTAGGGATGAGAAACAAATGTTGGCCTTGTCAGTGACACCCACATCCAGTGAAAGAATAACTTTTTAAAAAACGTCTTGTGCACTCCAAGGTATAGACTCCCCACCCTACCAGAAAGACATAAAAAGAGATGAAAATCCAGGCCAATCGGAGGGGGAAAGATGTGGAAAATCTCTCCCTGACCCCCTAAGACATTTAATAACACCTGCAGCAGTTTAAGCTGGGAAGTCAGACTTTGATTGCAGAATAATTCTGCTGCCTTCAATGAAATGGCCAATTCTGTTCATGTGGAGCTGCCAATCCATTGCCTGTACCATCCTTTTTTTGATTATGTTTGTACCTTCCCCTAGAAAAAGTGAAAACCTGTTGAAGGCTAATGTTAGCATCCAGCATTGTTAAGGTGATTAGGATGGGGCTTGTGGCTTATGATGTCACCCCATTCTGCAATATGGCCTAATTTGCATGCTCCTACCACCATATTTGGCCAACACAGCCCTTATTGCTTCCGGCAGAAATTACATCAACACCATGGGTCCCAGCTCATTCCTGCACTGCTGCTAAAAAGAGAAAGATACAGCCTCAATTCTCTGGCCCTCGTAAGTCTTGTCTTCCTCCAACTCTGGTAAACAGGGGAGGAGCTCAAGCCTTCCGTACCAACAACTCCTAATGAAAATGATGTTGCTTGTGCAAACAAGCCTAGAAGAATGAGGTGATTATATCTGAAGGAGCTATCATGACCTTTGATTGTAGCAGTTATTCTTTATTTATCTGATAGACCTAATGGGCAGAGCCTGCGATGCTGGAGCTGAGAACAACAAGGGATAATATATGGAAACCAGCTGAGCAAAAAGGGCAGGCCCCAGCACGAAAACGATCGTTCTGTGCAATCTGTGTGTATTTAAACGTTTATTATAGTTTTCACTTCAGATTCCTGCCACAAAGCAATGACACATTGTTGTTAATAATTCATTTGCATCCCTGGAGGAGACTCTCCAAAGCAAGACTTTGCAGTCTTGTTGCTAGGGTGTTGCTAAGGGATTGCCTAGGCAGGTTGTGAGGTTGAACATGGTAGAGCTCGTTGCTGAGGACCTTGATGGATGTCTTGTTAAAATCGGGAAGAGAGCAGCAGAATTACAGATATACTCTTTCATTCTGCTCTCCACTGGGAGAAAAAAAATTAATAATAATATTCACAGCTACTGCAAGGTTCTTCATTGGGGATGTGTCCTGCATTTTGCCTTTCTCTGGATTTAAAATTGAGTCTAATTTTTCTCCACCTGAATGTGCAAAGTACTATTTGCATTGGAGGGGTAAACAGGAAATAGATTTGTGCGCAAGAAGAAATTATTCTTCCTCTGTTCATTTTCCACTTGCTGTAACTCCTCAGTGCCTCTGGATTTTACCTATCTGAGAAGTCTACATATGCCCAATTTCCAGCTGTCATTTCTAACCAGCGTCAAACATTCTCACCCTCTCGTTGCATTTAAAACAAACTGAAACTTTATGGTGGCTGATAATTTCCGTCCTTCCTCCGACAATAATTCATCTTTTGGCACGACTGGGGCAGGTCAGGAGATGATGATACAATGGTAATGTCACTGAACTAGTAACCCAAAGGCCCAAGCTAATACTCTGCGGACATGGGTTCAAATCCCATCACAGCAGCTGGTGAAATTTAAATTCAATTCATAAATCTGGAATTGAAAACTAGTCTCAGTATTGGTGACTATGACATAAAAACCCATCTGGTTTGTTAATATCCTTTTAGGGAAGGAAATCTGCTGTCCTTACCTGGTCTGGCATACATGTGACTCCAGATCCACAGCAATATGGTTGACTCTTAACTACCCTCTGCAGTGGCCCAAGCAAGCCACTCCATTCAAGGGTTATTAGGGATGGGCAACAAATGCTGGCCATGTCAACGATGCCCACGTCCTATGAAAGAATAAAGGGGAATAAAAGGGACGGACATGCACTCAGGACTGTCGTATCCAATGTTTCCATTTTTTTACTGGAAATGTCAGATGATGTTTAGTACATGCATCAGTACTGTGCAATATTCAGATAACTGAAGTGCATCACCAACGTACTTTACATCTTTTGCACCACAGCAATTCTGGTTACTTTCCTGGTAGCTGTTAACACAGTTCTAAATTTCTAGATATTAAAGGTAAAGGGATATGGGAATGATGTGAGAAAATGGCATTGAGGTAGAAGACCAGCCATGATCTAGTTGAATGGGGCAGCAGGCTCAAGAGGCTGAATGGCCTATTCCTGCTCCTATTTCCTATGTTTCTATGTACACTTTCCTGCAGTGCAGAAAGCAAAGAGCTGGGCTGTGAAGGCTCCCATTTGCATCCATGGTTGACGGCACCTGTGTGATTTCCAGTAACTTTAGTGTGTTCCCTGGACATTAGTTGAGCATTGCTGCAATGAGGCTGACCCTTCCAGTAGTGTTCCAGCAGTTCTGAAACTTTGAAAGAACACTTAAAATTGATCTGGGGTGCTCTTCAATATAGTTCGGCTAGGGTCCTAAGGATTGGGCTAGTATACTGCCTTACAAAGAGGCACTATCGATAAGGTCTGGAAGGGGCAGAGGATGAGCCTGAGAATGGCAGGAGCCTGAAGAGGGTGTATGGCACAAGTAATTACCAGCTGTTCGGGACATTTGTTGTGATCTTATCCAGGATGTCCTCATTTGAGTACTTACCTTTCACTGCACCAGTTATCATATTTACATCTTCTCTCGCACCCAGAGCAAGATTTAGAATTCATGGGCTCCAAGAACATTCAGGGACGTATCCGCACCACATGCACAGCCTTCATCCCCAACCCATTAAACACAAACATGTGGATGTATAGACATGGAAGGTTTACAAAGCATATAAATAATAAAGCAGATCATACTAGGATGTACTTTGCTTAAATTAAACCAATTGAGCATTTTTCCTGTGTTATGATGTGTTTTACCATAACTGGCTGTGGGTCCTGAGGAACGGGTCTCATGGGCTCAAGTGTTAAACTACCCCTTCTCCACCAATCCCCAATATAAAGCTGCCATCATTATCAGACAGGACAGTTCTTTGTGCATCCTGAGAGTTGCTGCACACATTTGTGTCATGTTCTTAAAGTCACTTCTAAACCTTGCTGAGAACACCATCTGCAGCCTCAGTAATTTAAGTGAAGCCATAATTTCAGTCAAAGCCCATTCTGTGTGTGAATCTTCTTCCTGTGCTTCCTGTGGGTGCAGGTGCGTGACGTATGAAAAGCTGGCACCAACAGCAGTGTGACTGGGCTGGGGTGTGCAGGTTGTTGCGTGGTACCAAATTTGTGGAGATCAAATCACATGTGATCAAACATGGTTAAATACAGCCCCTCCCTAAAACCCCCCACATCGCCACCTTCCTCTTCTCCTCTGCAGATGTTCCTTAAAAGCTACCCCTTTAACCAAGCTTTTGTTCCCATCATCTTTGGTTCAGCATCTACATTACAATGATGTCTCTGTGAAATGCTTTGGGGCATTTACTTTCTTTGTTAGAGATGCCTTCTCAGTACAAGTTATGGTGATCCTGATCTGTGGTTACAGCCAGTGAAGTGACAGCCCAGATTCCATGATTCTTGGTACCTTTTTTGTTTGGTATTTATGATTATTTAGAGATGTAAGGGTCAAGCTGAGTGAAAACTTCAACTTTCTACCCTGGCATGTTTTATTTGGAAGATTAGTAAATGGTGTCCCTTTTGAAATTTCTACTATGATTTTTCATTGTTGGGTGCTTGCAGTATCCGCTGGAATGGGGCTCCATTCAGCTTCAACTGTGTTTGTAGTTCTTCATCATGCTACTGATGGATGGACTGCAGGAATTCTAACTGAAAGCAGCTTGCTCAGGGCTGGCAATGTTAAATAACAACCAAGATAGAGGGAGGTAGGCAGAGAAAGTGCTTGTGCTGTATTACAGCTAATATTGATACTGGTATTGTCCTTTGGAGAATCCAGACTTAGTAAATAAAATGAGATCAGCTGCATGACCATTGTGAGTGGTGACTGCACATTGCTGTTATATTTGATAGCTTTTCCGCCACCTAATTATATGTTATAATGGTATTGAGTGTAGGGTACATATTAACTGAACATCATTTACATGCCGACACCAAGCAGCAAGCCCACTGATCACAGGGCCAAAATTACCATTGCACATTAAGGGTAGTGTATCACTTTCGCAGTGAAGGGGGCTTTCAGGGTGCTTACTGGGCTTGAATTCTGTTGACACAAAGAAATTTGGGATCCACTTGCTACTTTTTAACTGCAAACCGCTGCTAAATTAGCAATCAAAGTCAGACGACTTGGTTCTTGTTTAACAGCTTAGATGCTGCAGATTTAGTGCATTTGGAATAAACACATTTGCCCCATTTCACATATTCAAATGCTGTATATATGCAACTACTGAAAGAAATCCAGGATATCAAAAGAAAATGAGGAACTCCACCCCAGTCTGCCTTCCTCCATCAGCATTCAAACCTCTTTTTGGGAATTTTAATGGGCACCGCTTCATTGCAGTGAGCAGCAGATCAAATATTTTCTGTTTGAAAACCTGACACATCCATTCATAAATCTATGTCACATACAGACTGTACATATATGCTATACTTTAAACACTTGTAATTATATGCACAGTGCCCCAAAGATTCAGTGGTTAAATATGTTCAGTCCTTTTTACGTCTATCCAACGATACTGAAGTGATACTAACCAAACTCATGGAAGATATCTTTCATAACTACAGTGTATTACCCCTCCTGGACCTTGTCCCTGCCACAGAATCTGACACAATTCGTCATATTGCCCTGCTCTACCATTGTCCAGTTGCGTGGGACTGTCCTTACATGGCTCCATTCCTTGTTCTAACAAAACCCGTTCATCTTTGAGAATAGCTTCTTTCTTCCACTTCTGCACTAACACCTCCAGAGTCTCTCAAGGATTTAGACTTTTTGTCTCATTGTTTCCTTATCATATGCTACCCCTTGATGGCATCTACATGCATGAGGACAACTTCCCTATGTATGCTGTATATCTCCAAACTAGTAACAATTCCCTGATCCTCCATGACCACCTCTAGGCAGAGCATCCTTCAGCTGAGCAGTAGGAAGATCAAATTTAGCAGTTTTGGTGTCTGTTGTAAATTGGCACTCTTTGCCAAGTGGTGTAATTCCCCTTCCCGGGCTATATTTTTAGGCTGCCTGTATGTCACATGTGCAGCTTCAATTTTAATATTTGACAGAATTGAGCTTCATTGCCTGATCCTCTGCATCAAGTTGGTAGCATAGCCTGACTGGCCCCATCCTCAGTCCCCTGCTGAATACATTACTTCCAAGTATTTTCTTGATGGCCTTTCATTGCCCACCTTCCATAAACACAACTACCCATGACCTATCCCACACTGTCCACTATCCCATCGTCCCACATTCCCCATCTTCACTGACCTATGCAGGTTCTCCATCCCTCATCACGTTCAATTTTAAATTCCTGTCATTGTCTTCAAATCTTTCCATGATCTCTCACCTCCCTGTCTCTACAGGTTCTTCCAGCTATAATTCCCTCACATGCTCCTCTCTTCTCTGACTCAAGATTCTTGTGCATTTCATCCTCCCTTCCCTTTGACCTACCATTAATGGCAGAGTTTTCCTGACTTCCTGGAACTCCCAGCCTGGATACATCCATCACTCCACTGATCTTGCCCTCTTCAACTATCTCTCCAAAGTCCATCTTTTCCACCTAACCTTCAATAACTTCTCACAAACTCTCCTTATTAGTTTGATGCCTGTTCCTCTTGCTTTGTAAAGCATTTTGGCACATTCTGCTTGTTAAAGGCCCATCTAACTTCAAGCTATCGATAAAGGAGAAGAATGTTGCACCCTATGTGGCAGTGCACCATGCAGATTAGGGAAAGAAGGGAAAACTGTCTGCACCAAATTAATTAAGAACAGCAGGGAGCGGAATTGGTCTGTTATAAGGAAGGATAAAACAATTTAAGATTCTAGTACCTTATTATTGCCAACTAGGTAATTGTGAGTGGGCTTTAGAATGAGTGAGCCTGGGCTCAACTACGTTGCCTTGTTTGCAATCAAAAGCAGGGGCAGAATTTTGCTCTTGGCGGGGGTGCTGGCCGGTGGTGACCGGGAAGCAATTTTGCGCAGGTGGCCCCATTAAGGCCTGCCCAGTGTGGACCGTGAACAGCAGCGGGAGCGCAAAAAGGCCGTGCCCGAAAGAGCGCTTCAATCTCCCTAAGGCACAGAGTTGTCTCAGGGAGATGAAGCACTGTTTTAAAACAAATAATGAAGAGAATAAAAAATGTCATAAAACATGCCCCCTCCTGTGGCTCTGTCACATGAGCAGGGACATGTTTTTAATTCAAGTGTGAAATTTTTATTTTATTTTTATTTGCTTTAGGAAACCTCATCCCACCTGTGGATGAGGTTTCCTAAAAAGTGCAAAGACTGCTTGGCGTTTTCGCCTGCCCGCCAAGCGTAAGGCTGGATGGGCAGCATAAATTTTAAATTAATTGCTTTTTAATGGCCTTAATAGGCCTTTTAATTGTCAGCAGGCATGCTACTGACTCTGGCACACGCCCACTGAATGAAATATTGCGGGACTATGTGATGACGTCTGGATGCTCGCCCGCTGTCATCACGTGTCATCTTACGCTTAGCCGGGTCAGGTGTGTGCCCATCTGCTGAGCTCAATATTCTGCCCCAGGTCTCCACTGCTGACCAGAGAAAATAGCCCTTAACATTAGTGAAAAGTCATTGGGATGGGTGCAGTTGGACGGCAGTCATAGTTGCAGGAGGAGGGGGAGGATCCCTGGGGTGTCAGAGGTACAAGGTTTTCCTCATGGGGCTGCTCTTGGCCCACAGAGAGATGGTTACTTTTTCTTATTATAAATGTTACCTTGTCTAAAATCTATTCAAGCCCTGAGCCCTTTTGGCCACAGTTTAGACCGGCACAATCAGCAATGTTTGCACTCGCACAGCCCAGGGTTAAAATTGCATTGAAGCCTGAATGACAACATCGAACCCTGATTTTTGGATATTTGAGGTCCTCCCTTCACATGCCTCCCAAAGACCTGGAATTAAAATGGGGGCCTGCATGAGCAGGGAATTAAGTTCTCTGCTTTGGTATTAACTACCCATACGTTCTGTTCTTTTCATAAGTTGGGGGTTAAAAATGGCAGTTAAGGGGTTAAAATTGTATCAATATCGCACAGTTCAGTATTGACCCGTAAGCCATCTCATACAGAAGTATGCTACCGATGCCAGGTTGTCAGTGGAAGGAGTTTCTTTAAGAGCTGACTAAATATTGTTGCTGACTACTCATGTGTAAAACCTGCTAATGCAGTCACTCTTTGGGAGGTGTCAGCACATTTCCCCCATTCAAAGCTTTGCCGATGTTAATAAATCGGTCCTGCAGCAGCGCTTAGTGACAAAAATGTCTTAGCACGATGTTGCAATGGACTGATGCCAATACCTATGTGATATCCAACCAGCTTGAGTAAATCTTCAACCTTCTTAATTGATGGCCACCCTACAGTGTGAACTAACATCATATTTCCAGCACTGCGATCAATAATCCCTCACCAAAAAAATACAGGTGACTGCAATTGAGCTGGCAGTACCATTTTGCATCATCCACAGATACTGGCTGCTGGGGCCAGATGGTACAGTCCAGGAGTCTCTTGCCCAAAGCATCAGTGGCCGGGCCTTCAGCCATATTTCTACCTGGTGAATCAGTGGCCAAGCCTTTAGTGAGCCTTCTATCCGGAGGACCACTGGAGTGGGCTTTAGTCTAGTTCCTACACTGAGGACTGGTGGTCTGGCTTTTAGCCAGGCACCAGGCTACTAGCAGGAGAGTCAGTGGACTGGCTTTTGGTCAGGCTCCTGCATGGACACCAATGAACTGACCTTTAGTCAGGCTCTAAAATATTGGCCTGAATGTCTTGGGTGGTCCTACCAGGACCTATACTCTTGCCAACATTATCTCTCAATGCCATTGGAGCACTCAAAGGCTCCCCATCTCATCAAGATGTAGTCCTTAGAGAAGGTGTTTAGTGTTGGAGAACTGAATGCTTTTTATTAAACTCCTACACTCAATGAAAATACATGGTGCTCCCACACATTAAAGTGAATATCCTCAGCCAAGTATTTTAACAAGTGCTACTGTCACATAGCATGATTTCACTGGTGTTGCTATCAAACGCATCCATGTTCCAGTGTCGTGTCGTATGGTTTAGGTACAGAATGAAGTATGTCTATCATTGCAACATTTCAGAAACAGCCCCTCTTGCAATTGCCAATTAGTACCAGCTTCTGCAGTTTTATGGTGTGGAATTGACCCACTTAAAATGCAAGGGGAGATTTTTCTGCTTTGATGCTGCCACCGCCTACCCAGATTGCACACCAGGAAATTGTGCAGACTTAAAGCTGTGATAATCGTGGGTCAGGGAAGCAGTTTTCTGGCTATGCCCTTGTGGTAGACGCAGATGCAAGCTGAGAGAGCCAGCATAGTTAATGTTGAATCTGCTTCCACCACCATTTCAGGCAATGCGTTCCAACTCAACACAACTGACTATTGTTACGATTGCTGTCGAGACCAGGAACTTTTTTAAAAAAGAATATATCCAAAATCTCAGTTATTTATTGAAAGAAGGAAGTCATAAGATTCCACCATTTCAAACAGAAGAAATTTTACTATACAAGAGTCAAACGAAGCAAACACTGAATACTATCTTGGGTAACCACCTATACTCTAATGCCCAAAATCAACATAAGTTAAACTTGCATTAACAATTGTGGTCGATTATAAACTATAAATTTCAGGTTAAATAGCAGATACAACAAAGACAGATCTTACGAATTGGCTCGGCAGTCCATTCAGCATATATGTCATCAACCTCAGTCACAAAGTCCTTCAAAATCTGCCGTCTTCACAAAGAATTTCAATTCCCCTTTTTCTAGAATTTAGTCTGATCCCCAGCTGACAGCAGTACACAACCATCCTGAATTCCATGGGCACGGTCTTCACCAAAATGGCACATGCCTGCAAAACCTCCTCAACTCTGTTTATGATGGTCTGGATGATGTAGAGCTGCCAATGTTTCTTTCCAGTAACAGAAACAGCTGCAGAAATAGTATATTTGTCTATTCTCAGCTGCTGAATCATTCCTGCCTTCTTCAGCCCACCTGTACCGCTGGGATCACCATCTGAGCTTGGATGGCTCCCTGTCCTTTTATACGACTTCAACTAGTTTCAGTCCACTCGGAAATGTTGGTTTCCAGTCTTAGTTTCAATCTCAGTTTCCCTAGAAACTGGAAGGGTCAGTTTCCTTTCTCAGTTTCCACTTTCAGTTTCCCTTTTCAATTAGAGTCTGTCTCAAAAAACGCAAGTTTTGAACCCCAGATTCCATCACACTGCTTAAAAAAATGTTTGTTTTTTACCGCTGGTTCTTTTGCCCTTAATCAGTGTGCTCTGGTTACCAACCCTTCCACTACTGGGGGAAAAAATTCTCCTTATTTACTCTTATCCAAACCTTTTATAAATTTGAACACAGCTATGAAATCTCACCTTAAACCCTATGTTCCAAGGGGAACAATCCCAGCTTCTTATGTTTTTCAGATCCATTTCTTCAAGTCCATTTTAACCAGAAGAGCGAGCAATTAAAATGAAGTGGCTGAAATATCCGCTGTATTACCACTTTGCTGCAACTTTTAACATGTCTGGTTTTTCTAGGCATATGAGGTGCCCACCTGAGTCAGCAGCAAGCCAGCTCTATGACAGCAATAGGAGCCTCTTATCATTTAAACTAGGAGTAAATGGGCTGCCTGCAGCAACTGTCCTGAAATCTGGAACCTTTATTAGAGGACTGAAGAGGCCTTGCCTGGTGAGATTGCACCTCTGGGCATCACAGGAATGTGTGGGTCTGCCTTGCTTGGACTTCTCCGGAACCCCCATCCTTGCACTTATCTTGGTCAGCCTTTCCACTTCTTCCCACCAGTTTCCCTAGTCCTCTGGTCGGGATGCTGGACGGTGCTGTGTTAATGTTGCCTTGCCATTAGAATTGGCTTCCATTCCTGGATAGGCCAACCACTCACTAGGCCACTTTGCCACACGTGAGTTAAAATGAAGTGATGTGCTTTAAGATGCAAAGTCTTGAAAGGTGCTGTAAAACACACAATCTTCCTCTTTCTTTCAAGAGCTCTAAATCAGATAATATCCTTAAGAATTCACATCAACAGGGCACTGGCAGTTTAGTAGCCACTGGATTCTGTAATCCACTGGATTGTGTTCTATAACACAAGCTTGAGAATTGTAGATGAAATGTGGGATTGTCATCCTTAGTGGAGAGCCAAACGCTGTGCCTGTGGAAACTTTTTTTATTTGCGTGGTTCTAAGGGTTATGAATATCAGTTTAAACCCAATGAGATGTGATTCGTACCAGTCAGAAAATCCTCAGCTTTATGGCATTAGAACAGATTATGGCTCATCATTCAAGATTCACAATGAGGAGAGGGACACGAGCCAAAGATATCAGGTATCCAGACTGTCATTTATACTGTAAGTAATACTTTCTGAAGTCAGTCAAATGCTGCCAAGCCACTCCATTATTAAAAGAGTACTTGTGTATCAATTTGTTGCTTTTTGTTCAGACCATTCCTCAATAGTTAAAAGGATAAAGTACATACATTAACTTCTCTGAATTGCCAGCTTGTTATGGTAACGACGCATATCAGGAGGACCAACTCATTAGATAGAATAGTGTCCTCAGATTGGATGGCTAATTTAGTATGGTAACTGATAACCCTCAGTTCCTCTCATTAGCTCTCTTCCCCAGTTCCGACTGTGTGATATTTTGTGACCGACAGAATTCTCATATACAGTGTTATCCTTTAGGATTCTGATGTGTCCTGGCTGAATTTCAGCCATTGAATATTTCTGTGACTCCATGAGATAGCCCTCATAAAGGGAAGGCACTAGCAATTTATGGCACTTCCAACATAGCCTGTATTTACTACAAGAGTTTACAAAGCAAGGTTTGGGGCTTAGTAAATCATTTTTGCCTCAGGATTATTTTGAGGCCAGTATTCACCCATTTAAAATAATGGCAGTGCTGAAATAATTACAGCTCAGGAAATTTAGACTTTAATAGTCTGACAAAATTCATCTGCTTTATTCCGTGTGTTCCAGCACGAGCATTGCAAGCATGCAGTTTAATTTTGGGTTTGATTGCCACTCGTGGTGCCTTCTACTATGCTTTTTAGAATGTGAATTAACAATATTTTCCACACATCTTGTTCTTCTAAGTGAATCTTGCCATGCAGGTCAAAATACTGCCCTTCCAGTATGTTCCCTGCCATTCTTCACTGCACTACTCCCTGTTTGTTGCTGTTCCTATTGATCCTTATTGATCCTCTACAATGTTCAGGCTCCTGTATTGGAACGTTAGGCTGGGAGGCTATTCCAGTGGGTACTAAACTGCCAGCGCCTTGCTAATGTGGACTCCTAAAGGGACGAGCTGATTTGGAGCTCTAGGAACAAAGAGTGAAAATGAACATGCGTTTATACAGCATTTTTCATGACCTCAGGATGTCCTAAAGCAATTTACCACTACCAAAGTATTTCTGAAGTGTAATCAGTGTAGGAAATGCAGCCAGTTTGCTCACAGCAAGGCCCCTGAAGCAGCATTGTGATAATTAACAGAGAATCTCTATCAGTGATATTGTTTGAGGGATAAATATTGGCCAGGAAACCAAGGGAAACACACCCTGCTCTTCAAAATAGCTCTGATAGACAAAATAGATCTTTTATGTCCAGCTGAGACTTAGAATTGCCAACCCTCCAAGATTGGCCTAGAATGTCCAGGAATTGAAGATCAATCTCCAGAACACTGCTGTGTACAATCCTGGAAAAAAAATCATAGAGACATTAAAAAAGATTCTCTTTGTCATTTTCTTTGAACATTTCTCTTTATCAGATACAAAAACAGTGAAAATGGGGGGGCGGGGGGGGGGTTAGTTGTTTGGCTAACAATGAAGCATCATCCAATTGGGTTATGAGTCTTTTTGCTTCTAATTGGCACAGGAAGGCAGTGCATCACAAGGATGGATGTGTTGGCTGAATAATAGCTGGAGTGTGGGGCCAAGTCATGTGATGAAACCTCCAGGAATACATTTAATCACAGTTAGTAATCCTACTAAGGAGGCAGCCGGGACCTCACTTTAGTGTTTCATCCAAGAGATGGTACCTCTGACAGTGCAGCATTCCCTTATTACTGCACTTAATTGTCAATGTAGATTACGTGCTCAAGTCCCTGGAGTGAGGTCTTAAAGCTACAGCCTTCTGACAGGTGGGAATGCTACTGTTGAGCCAAGATGATCTGTTGCTTCAGTAATGGGAAAGACCTGTGAGGGTCTAACATTTTTAAAGGTCTTGCAGCAGATCTCCTGCAAGTTCACAAAATAATTATGAGTAAGAAGACGATTAGATCTATTTTACTCCATCCATCCAGAACACACTCCTCTCCCATCTGTTGCTGTTTTAGTTCTTTCTTTAAAGATTCCAGGAACTTCAACCTACAGCACATCGGGAAGTCCATTCCACATTTTGATCACTGCAGAAAAACTTCCTGATGTTGAACTTCCATCATCTTAACCCTCGACTCTTCCTCCTCCAGTTTATTTTAAAGACAAATTTTGAATTAATCCGTTCCTTATCATTTGTTAGATCACATCTGACTTGCATTCTACACTGATTTATTGCTGAGCTTCCCTGTTGGCTGTGTTGCACAATGAGATTACTGAAGATTCTGAGGTTTCTTTCTGCTTCACCTTTAGCTATTTCAGCATGGTTCACAAAGTGTGCATGTTGACCACTTTTCTTTCCTATGTACAGAAGTTTACTCTTGGCTTCATTTGATTTGATCTCATTGTTCAATCCACTTAATTTCCATGCTATCTTCCTCGATCCCATTACCTCTACGAGTAGCTATCACATCTGACTATTTTGCATTATGTTTCTGAATCCAAGTTGATGATGCAAATACTGAACCCTGGCCTCCACCTCCCTAGTTAGTTATTGTACAGGTCATCCTTAACATTATTCCCAATTATCAGGGGCAGTTTTCTCCCTCAATGTTGCACAGGTCATGTTTCATTTGAAATATTTCCATGTTTTGGCTTGTTTCGTCCACTTCCTGGTGAACCACCATTATACTCTTTAGAGTTGCATAAAATTTTACAGCACAGAAACAGGCCAGTCAGCTCATCTGGTCTATACCGATGCTTATGTTCCAAACAAACCACCTCTTGCCATACGTCATCTCACCCTATAAACTTCTCCTTTGTACTTATCCAGTTTTCTCTGAAGTACACCAATGCTAATAACTTTAACTACTGCATGTGGTTCTGAGTCCCACAGTCTCACCATTCTGAGTAAAATCAATTGAAGATAACGTACTTGCAATGTATTCAGGTTCTGGCTGTTCGTGAAGAATCACCATACAAGGTTGACCAGGTAACTTGTGAGCACACTTTGGATTATAGTCACCCCATGAATGGAAACATTTGTCATTTAATGATGACTTTCATTTTATAATCGAATCTGTGTAGGTTCTGGTGACTAAGTATATGCAGCTTCCAATGACACTTTATCAAGTAGGAGATATGGAGTAGAGGTGAGCTACTCTCAGAGGCAGCAGCAACACTCTTACTGCCTTGTAGTTAATTGAAGGACAGTGGAGACTTGGGAGCTGATTACTGGAATGTTTATATGCTTGTAGAGGGAGACCTGGAGGAAGGGACCAATAGCATTAAGTGTGAGAAGCAGTTAGACATAATATTTCAGCTCAGTTGCTGACTCCTCCCTCTGTTACACTATTATCCAATTGCTTGCTAAAAGCAGAGACTGTACAGCAATTTTAATTAGACCATACATTTCTTGAGTCTAGACACTAAAATCAGTTTATGTAATTTGAAGAGAAGAAATGTCAAGCCTAGCAGTACGTAACTGCTTTTTGAGACATTATGCCAAAAATGTGCTAAACATTGTCTTTTAAACTGGCAGAAAGACACTATTCCCTTTCCACCTCTCACTCTTACAAAGCTCAACATCAGCCAGGTGAATAGCTGTGTGACTGGGGTTTAAATCCCAGGAGGGCACCTCACAATTTATGCCGTGTAGGCAGTCATGTTAAAGTTATAAGTGCTCCTTACAAATGGTGTTTCTTGGTGTGCACTCATGCATGTCTTCCTGATGGAGGGGTCCTTTACCCATCTGCCTCCTAAAAACATTTTTTTTAATTGAAATCATTCATTCCTGTTTATTGAACTGTTTACTTTCACAGTTGATAAAACTTTTTTTAAGATTATAAATCTCTGCTAATTCATGTGAGGTTGGTCAGAAGGGTGTCTTGAATCAAGCGTGTCAGATGGTATTTTTATCAATTGGCCTAAAATCAGCAAAGGGATAACCAATGATTACCCAACATTCAAGGTGAAATTGATAATGAGTAAATCAACATGAAGATGCAAAGAAACTATAAATTACTTATACCTTAACAATGTACTCAAATAGCACAGCAAGTTAATAATCTCACTTAAACTGGCATCCAGATTGGTTCAATCTCACTGGCCTATAATCAGGACAGGCTCATCTCCCTGTATTGTCTTGTCTCACGATTACAGAAAGTAAAACCACTGGCAGGCCTGTATGAAATAATTTGAAGTCCCTTTGGGCTGTTCAATGATTTGAAGCTGAGTTCACATTTGTAACAGTTACTTTATTTAAGCATAAGTGAGACTTGATACACTCAGTACCCTGTATTTGAGCTTCACAGAGCCAGCAATTACAAATCGGGCTAGATGGTCTATTTATGTGCTGTAACCATGTTATGATATCTTGCTGTCAACTAGATTGGTGGAAGCGGAAACAATCAATGGTTTCAAAAGGAAATTGGATGGGTACTTAAAGGAAACAAACTTGCAGGGCTACGGGGATTGAGCGGGGGACTGGGACTGACTAGATTGCTCCACGGGGAGCCAGCATGGACTCAATGGGTGGAATGGCATGCAGCTGTGCAGTAAATTACTCTATTGATGTCTCTCTAACACTCTCTCCCTTCCCCCTCATGCGTGCTCACACTGTGTCTGAGTTGGCTGTGTCTCTCTCTCTCTCCCCCCTTTCTCTCTCTCTCTCTCCCCCCTTTCTCTCTCTCTCTCCCCCCTTTCTCTCACTCTCTCTGTCTCTCTCTCTCTCCCCTTTCTCCCTCTCTCTCTCTCCTCCCTCAATTATTTTAAAATAAAAAGTAAAATGCAATTATCATGTTACTACAGAAGATGGTGCGTTTATCAACTAGGAGAATTAATATCTGTTCATGGAAAATGCCGGAGAGAGATTGTCACTCTTCTCAATTGTATACAATGGTTTAAAGACCTTTTTTTAAAAACTCTTTCACAGTGTGTGGTCATCGCTGGCTAAGTCAGCGTATGTTGCCCATCCCTAACTGTCCTTGAGAAGGTGGTGATGAACTGCCTTCTTGAGCCGCTGCAGTCCCTGTGATGTAGATACAACCACAGTGCTGTTAGGAAGGGAGTTCCAGAATTTTGACCCACCGACGGAACGGCGATATATTTCCAAGTCAAGATGGTGCATAGCTTGGGGAGGACTTTGCATGAGGTGGTGTTCCCGTGCATCTGCTGCCCTGGTCTTTCTGGGTGGTAGAGGTCACTTGTTTGTAAGGTTCTGTTGAAGAAGCCTTGGTGAGTTCCTGCAGTGCATCTTGTAGATGGTACACGCTGCTGCCACTGTGCGTTGGTGGTGGAGGGAGTGAATGTCAAGGTCTGCTGAATGGGGTGCCAATTAAGTGGGCTGTTTTGTCCTGGATGGTGTTGAGCTTCTTGAGTGTTGTGGGAGCTGCACTCATCCAGGCAAGTGGAAAGTATTCCATCACACTCCTGATTTGTGCCGTGTAAATGGTTGGCAGGCTTTTGGGAGTCAGGAGGGGAGTTACTCCCCACAGAATTCCCAGCCTCTGACCTGCTCTTGTAGTCACAGTATTTATATGGCTGGTCCAGTTCAGTTCCTGGTCAATAATAACTCCTAGAATGTTGTTAGCATGGGATTCAGCAATGGTAAAGCCATTAAATTTCAAGGGAAGATGGTTAAATTGTCTCTTGTGGAGATGGTCATTGGTTGACACTTTTGGCCCGAATGTTACTTGCCACTTATCAGCCCAAGCCTGGATATTGTCCTGGAGAACAAGAAAACTGAGTGCAAAAAGACAGAAGCTTGATTTCAGGGACTAAAGGAAAAAAAGAGAAGTGAATATCAACAGGAACCAGATTAGTCAGCTTATCTGAATAACATGGCCTCCATTTTTCCTTTAGCGTGGTTCGTAGCTACATATGAACAGGAGTAGGCAATTCAGCCTCTCCAGTCTGTTTCGCCATTCATCTACTTAATGGTTATGCATGCGTCAGGAGCCGCGATGTAACTGTGCATGGTCAACCTGTTCTTTAACACTTCTTGCCACTTTGCTCACCACTGCTATTCCAACCCCTATCACTCATTCCCACCGGCCGGCCCTTCCCGAGCCCCCCCTCGCAGTGAGAGGGCCGACGAGCTACAGGTGAGAAGCCCATATGGGGAGTAAGTACAAATTGTATTTAGTGGTTCTCTAATGGTAGTAAAGTAAAAAAGTGGATTTTCTTCCACCAGCTGGGTTCAAGGCAGCCAATGGGTTTTTTTGATATAAAAATTACAGATCAGGAATGTAACCTACCCTTATTGCATGTTTTCTTATGGGAAAGTCATCTGCATTTAGCACATAGATTTTTAGGACCACTTTAGGAGTTTTAAATACGGGATAGCTGTTTTGACCAGGATTTTTCGTTATGTTGCTTGGGGTTGTACTGCTGTGAGGAGGCACTAAGTGCAGGTGAAGTAAAGATTTGAGCTTTTCCCCATATTGATACGTGGAGAGAACACTCCTAATGGCTGCTTCATTGAGCATTGCTGGAAACCTGGGACAGAACTTCACACACAGCTGCATTGATATGTTACCAATAAAAACTGGGGAAACAAATACAAGTTCCAAACTCTCCTGGGAAATTTTGAAAAAAAATTGTTAAATTGCTTTCATCTTGCCGTTGCGAGGCTGAAACCCATGGTTTGTTCCATGCCCTGCCCATTGAGAAGGCACCTCCACAACTGTGTGGGGTGAGTTGCCTGTGTGGCGAGTTGCTTATCCGTTCATGTTCCCTGTAGGCTGCGTAGTCATGCAGTAACCCGAAAGTCCCTGCACAAGATGTGCACAGATCAGCCCCTTTAAATAACCACACTTGCGCAGCCCAGAAAATAAAATATTTAAAGAGGCCACACACTTAAATAATCATCCGCACTCTCCAAAAAAAAATTAGAAGGAATGTTGTTCTCAATTGGAATCAAACATGTGAATTAGGTTTAAACTGATGCAGGATAACATTACCAAGCAGGACTATAAATGGATCTCTCTTGAAGCTGCCTAACCATTGGGATATTTTATTGCCTCATCTTTTTTCTCTACAAAGCTTGTACAGCTGTGAAGTGGACACACTGACCCGTGCCTGTTATTCCAATGCACGCTCCCAATGGCAAAACTCTGGACTGGAAACGCTAATGTGTAAATTTGTCCTCCTATGTGTCACAGCGTAGGAATTCTACCAGCAGTGTGCAACTCTGTCAAAATTTAGCATTTTACCCAGATCCCAGGAGCTGAAAGAACATGACCATTTTCGTTTTGAGTATCCTGTGACCAATCTGCCAGGTCTGCACATGAATTCACTTGATCACTTAATGTTCAAATTCCACCACAGCTCCCCTTTGGCCAATACGTTTGCTTGTTTGACTTAATAAGAGTGCTTTTGTGATTCAGTTCACTTTCCTAGTGTAGGAAGGTGAAGCTGAATGTAGTGGCTGTATTATTTCTTCTGTGGGATGAATGTTTATTCCTGACAGAGAAAAAAAATACATTGTGGATTTATATAGTTACTTAAATTATTTAAGGCAGCAACTGTAACTGAATGAATAATTTATCTCTAAAAATCAGCAGTGTTGTGCATTAGTTTAATATTTATTTCAAACGCTGTACTGTATATGTTTTATTAGCAACAGGGTCAGATCTCAAAGGGGGTTCTTTTGTGAAATCACAAAACCCATTTTGTCCTTGTCACTGAGTGTGCTTCTAGTTATTGCTGTCAGCTTGCACTGATTGGAATTCTGTTTTCCCAAGTTTCATGTTCTAATGTTGAGGCAAGACCCTTTTCTCGCTAGCTGGGCCTGTTGTTCCAAATGTTGGGCTGGCACTGTGATCCTGCCCAGAGAGTCTCGGGCTGTCAAAAGTGATAGAGGTATTATAAATGGCAGGCTCAATATGGGAGAGGTGAGGAGGGGGAGCAGGTAGGCAGGGACGAGGAGGGGGAGCAGGTAGATTGACAGGCTGATGATCTTGAAATTGTTTCATTGGGCCACTGAGAGCTAGTGGGGCTGGTTAACGGAGTGGGGTAGGGAGTGCAGGACTTTGATGACAGGAAACCATAATTGGGTTGATGCATTGTTGGGCAACCAGAGCTTTGTGACTGATTAGTGGTTTATCCATTCATAATCATATCACTTCAGGTTTTCTCCAAGAGGGAGAGAGTAGAAAGCAATGAACAAGTGGAAAGAACTTACATTCTAAATAATAAAGGGGAAAAGGATGAGACAAAGTAAGAAGGATATGATAAAAAAGAATTCATATAAAGCCCATCAGTGGTTTCCTTGAATTCTAGGTGCTTGCTGTGCATTGCTGACTGAGGAGTGTTGGATACAAGGAGCAAGTGGGATCAGAATGAATGGTCGGGGGGGTTGGGGTGAATTAATTTTAAAAAATACATCCTTGGACAAAGAATGATTGCTTGGTATTTCATGGATCATTACGTAAGTTGTCTGTGAATGAAACACAAAGAGCTCTGGATCTTCTGAGTTGGTATTGGACAATATCATTTTGTTGTGCTGAATGCTGCTTGACTGTATCCATGAAGATTAAATGCACATTATTGTATGTTTGTAAACAATACAGAGTCATTAGGCCTGCTGGTGGAAGTGTAATGTTTGACACTAAGGCCAGAATCCTGCTTGACGCAGATGAATTCTCAGCCCAGTTTAGCTGTGCAGAAGTTCAACTGTAAGGAAACTGCACCCAAGCACCCAGCGAGGGAGACAGGAATGGTTAAAATCAAGCTTCCAAATGGATGCAGAATTATGCTCTCACTATCTGTGTGAAACAGTAATTTTTACGGGGATGAGACAAATAGTTCACCTACAGCACAGTTGATGAAGTCCAGGAGAACTGAGCTCTTTTCTAGCTCTTCTTCCCTTTAGTTTGGACATTGAGGGGTGTTATGATAAGAGGTGTTTCAAATGTTAAAAAGGCTTTGTTATGGTAGATACTGAGAAACTATTTATTCTGTTGAGTGAGTGAAAAACAAGAGAATGTGAACTCAACATTAGAGCTAGGCCACTTAAATGTGAAATCAGGAAGGATTTTTTCACACAAAGGATGGTGGAACCTTGGAAAACTCTTCCCCAAGAGTTTGTGGATGTTAGGACAATCGCAGCTTTCAGGATTGAGATAGATTTTTATAAGTAAGGGACATGGAGAAGATGTGTGTAAATGGAGTTGAGATACAGATCAGCGATGCTCTAATTGAATGGTGGAGTTGGCTGAAAGGGTTGGATGGTCTACTCTTGTTTGGATGTTCGTGCACATTAACCTTAGTCAATCGGAACTGCTGCATTGAGATATGTGCGAAACTCTTGCTAGCCACAATTGTGACATAAAAATAATTTCAAAGGCCTATACATTTAATACGGATAATTGGAAGCGGTTTCTGATCCTCCGATGGGGTGTTAGCTGGGTGGGCAGCGTTTGCACCATTCTACCCACTGGTGTGTCTGATTCTGGGGGACTGGCTTTCATTACAAGGTGAACAGGTTGTCGGCCAGTATCGGGCCTGCCCTTGAATTTGTCAGAGGCAGTGATGGATCAATTTAAAACCTTGCAGCTAGTTAAAGGTAGGTGACTGCAAATATACAGGGGTAATAATGTTCCTACTCTGTATAAAGGTCTCATTCAGCCCTTGATACCCTAAGTATCAAATTACGAAAAAAATAACTGACTGGCATAAGTAACATGATCAGGAGACTATGTTGGTGGCCAAGTGACAGGGCTGAGCAACACTCCTACCCCCTGTTTTGATGGCTGGTGAAGTGGAGCTGTTACAGGATGAGTTGGTAATGAAGAAGATGGCTCTGTTTACCATTCCTGATGACCATCCCCATAGGATAGTATTGCTAAGTATTTGGAAAGAGAGAAAGTATAGCTTGCAGAGGTTCACCTTTACATTTGGACTGGCAACATTCAAATCACATGACTATCCATGCTACAACTTTCTTAAAAGAAGAATATCGTCAATAATTTCCCTCCCCCTCCCCACACTTCTGCCCCTGCCCCCTTGAAGCAACATTAATTTCTAATTGCCCTAGAGAGTTGAACATGTTTAGATGGATGAGGAAGGTGCGAACTCTTTTTTAAATGATCTTGCAAAAAGGGAACGCCATTCCGGTGGATGTCTTGGAAGTATTACCATTTGTCACAGCAGATAGTTTGGCAAGTTGAGCCTCCAACTCCTGAGTTCCATTGTGTGAATCAAATGACAATTGCAAAATCTTCGAGGGCATGAAGATCCCCAGCACTAAGATCACACTGATACCTGTAGTGGTCAGGTCTCATCATCCGCGTGGAATTCTGAATACCTCGAGGATTCTGTGCAGCAAGCTGAATCAGGGCAATGGGAAGCAAGGGGACAGCAACAGAGATAACAAGGACTCATTCCAGCACAACCACAAGCGCATGTAGTATCACTAATAGCGGTTGGGGAAAATGGGTAATTGCACAACATGGCCATGTCAGCTCCTGGGCACAACAGATTGTTAATCTTCTGGAGGAAACATGGAAATGGCAGCAGAGGCAGTCTCAACCCTAGATGGGCAGTTTGGATCTGTCAAATGAGCCGCTCTTATATTAGCTTTACCAGTCAACAGTACAATCATCAGGACTCATTGTCTCTCTGAGGAATATTGTCCTCATCCTCTAAGCAAAGAACTGTCATCAAATGTATGTGGCCTAGCAAAAGAGGGGCCTAAATTCCAGTCTAGATTGTCAGGCTGCTACATTCCCAACAGTCGAACTGTAGACCCAAAGGAGAGTGAGCCAAGGAATGTCTGTCATCCTATGACCTGAACCACAGCCACATTAAATATAGACGTACCTTTTGCATGAGCCAATGATTGGGCCAACAATCAAGAATAGGACTGTTGCCAAGGTACTGTCAGCTGCTCAGACGCGTGTGAGAGCATGTCCCAGCCAAGTGTTCACACCTCCAGGAAGTGAAATGGAGAAAATTAAGGTATACACTCTGGCAGACAATATGTGGAGCTCCCTAGTGTCATTCTATGAAACCTTGCATCCAAAGGACTCTGGTGCTTTTTTCTGCTCCCATTTCTTCGCTGTCCTTTTCTGATAATAGCAACAGGTCACATCCTCTTGCATCTTGTCTGAGTGGCCATTCTTCATGCCTTATCCGAGGCAGTGACTATCTCCTGGCCATTGGACCTTTGAGTACATCACAGCCGAGCACAATCTTGCCCCCGCCTGACATCCCCATCCAATAAGGGCCTCTGAACAGGAACAGGGAGTGTTCACCAATCTTCCCTTCCACGACTGAGCACTGGCTGTGGTGAGGTATAGCACCTTTACTGCCATCCAAATCATAGAATCATAGGCTGGAGCTGTGTTGTAGCTATTCTATCATGCCCATGCTGGCTCTCTGAATGAGCAACTTCACGTCCCACTTCCCTGCCCTTTCCCCATTGTCCTGAAATATTTTTCTCATCTGGTCCTTCTCCAATTCCCTGAGAGTAGTTAACTCAGTAAAGATTGTCCAGACAGCATGGAATCTTCCTGGTCTGCATGACTATGTTGCTAGTTGCACAAACTCATTTAGGGGGAGGCCCTCTGGTACAGTTATGACTGGTATCAAAATTGGGATTCCCTTAGCCCAGGATGAATCACTTTGCTGACATGAGAAATTGTCATTCTATGCAAAGGATGTTTTGGTGTGATTTCAGTCATCATCTAACACCACTTGTTGTACTATTATGAATCGATGCATTCCTTTGCATCAGAGGTCCCTTAGAGAATAGCTTGTGGATAAAGTTCTTAAGGCATTTCCAGACTTTCTCTGACAGGACAGCTAGGGGCAGCAAAACCTTCATGGGCATCCTTGACTTCAGAGAGGACAGATACTCTTCCGTGTCACTGCCAACCATGTACATCCTATTATAGAAATGGGCAGACCTCAACTTGTGGGCTTCTGAGCGGCTAGGCACATCTGCTAGATGAAAAGGAGCGGGCATGTGATTGTTCTGTTGTCAAGCTCCTAATTAAAAAGTAGAATCGCATGTCCACAGTCTTGCTTTCACATCAGCTTGGTCTTTTAAATCAGTTTACTTCTGTGTTGCAGATTTTATTTATTTTTTCCTTGAAGATGGTTTACAGTACAAGATAACATGTGACCATTCATCATGGCTGACATTACTGTTTCTTACTTGTCTGTGTACAGGACTGTTTCCATTTCTAGTCCAGCTTGCTTCCTTTTATGGAAGCTTTGGGATTATGGGCCAACAGAAACTGAATTGCCCTGGGAAGGGGTCAAGATCAGTGGCATTGCTGGCTAAGTATAAATTACCATAGAAATGTTCTGCCAAAGTGTTAGCCAGGTGAGTTGAGAATTGCTGGACTTGTTGCCAAGTTTTAAATAGTGCTCATAATACAAATTGTGGTATATTTTCAATCCATTAGTAAGATTAAGCATCAGTTAGTTTAAAAAAACAGCACCCATTACTCCCAGGGCAGTCAGCACTCACTTTGTGGAGCTAACTTGTCTGCATTGCTGCCTGTGGTCCTGCTCCAAAAGAGGCTCTGTTTTCAGTCTCCTTTGGTTGTATGTACATCCGTATTCTGCCAATATTTATGAATGAATGTGGTTAACAATCTGAGAATGACCAGATAACCTAATTCTTTTGTGATGTTGATATGAAAGAAAGATATTGGCCAGCACATTGGGGATAATTTCCCTGCTGCCCTTCAAGATAGTGATGTGGGATCTTTTACATCCACTTGAACAGGCAATTGAGACCTTGGTTTAACGTCTTTTTGCTCTGGCAAACTCTGAGACCATGGTGTCTGCCTTGGATTAGCTTGGTCCTGTTACCCAGCTGTTTAAAGTGTTCTTGTTTACACTGCCACCTAAAGACTAATTGGGTCCTCTTCACTTCCAGCTGAAATGTGATAAGTACCCAATGCCAGATGAGAATTTTCCCTGAAGGAGAAATGAAAATAGCTGGATGTGTGGACTAAGAACTGTCATTTACACGGAGCACTCCGGATGCATTTGGCTTCTTACCAGGCACAATGTTTATATATGTTTTTCATGCAATCACCCAAATGGATCTGGCGAGCACTCAAGTTCTTCCTGTAGCCAGCGCCCAGGTGTAGGCCAATATCGACATAATTGGCCAGGTGCAGTGCTGCTGCACCAGTCAGCAATGAACAGCCTCAATACAGGAGCCCAGATGGCTGCCCAGGATATTGCCCTGCACAGTTTCACTTGGCTGAGAATCTCATTCTCTCTGCCAAATTTACAAAAGTGGCTGATGGAGTTCTCCTTTCAGATGCCAATCTCTTTGAGAAATATGTTGAAGCAAGCCTCGAAAATTCGCTTTAAAAAGCAATTAAGTTATTCCGGGGATATCGTCTCAAAAAAATTTCCCAGATAAGATAGTGCCAGACCAAGATTGTCTCAACCAATAAATGAGTGGCAGGTTCACCCACTGTTGGTAACGCAGTATAATGGATCATTAATCATTACTCCTGCTAGGTTGATGCAGGCGGTTTGATGTCTGATGGTACAATGGCAGGTGAAACCATGATATAACAAGATAAATTGCAAGATCCTTTCACTTAGAAAGAAAGACTTGTATTTCTCTAGCACTGTTCAGGACATCCTAAATGTTTCACAGCCGATGAAGTACTTTGGAAGTGTAGTCACTGTTGTAGGAAACGTGACTGCCAACTTGTGCACAGCAGGGGCCCACAAACAGAAATGTGATAATGACAAGGTAATCTGCTTTGGTGATGTTGGTTGAGGGATAAATAAATATTTATGAATTTATCACTTAGTGGTCATGAATGTGCATTTTCCAAGAGCTGGAATTCGTGCTGACTTTCCCTAATGTGACCCTGAGTGTGAACATCACAGTGTGAGTAACAAGTCTGGCTTGTCAATCTAGTAGCCTTTAGTAGTGAGGGAAGCAGCAGAGGGAGCTCCAAGTTCAGCAATGGGTAACTGAGCACATTATGGACAGGGAGTGGGAGAGGGTGCTCAGAACAGACTGAAGGAAATGCAGCACTCATTTTAAAGCTACAGAGATGGATTCTTTTGATTGGAGCTAATTGCAGATGCCTCACTGGCCACAGGGACCGAAGCAGAAATGTTCCTGCCATTTCTACTGATCATAAACATCAACTAATTGACTGTCGTGTTCTCTGTCCAACAGTGTGTGATTGTTTCAGCTTTTTGGGACTTGGGGTTTCCAGATTGATGTGGGACTGTTTCTTGAGCCTCTCATTAATTTAGTTAGCTGTTGTTCTCTGTCATTGAAATAATGACTGACTGACTGAGCCTGCATTGAGCAAGCCTGCAACAGGAATGCAAGGAGGGAGGGCGTTCTTGGGACAGATTGTCATCACCGCATTAGTATTTCCAGCAGTGGTGAGCCAGGCTAAACATGACTTTGTTCATCCATAATCTTGCGGCAAAAAAAACATTTTGGAGGGGTTGGTTGCAAGAGCTTGAAGATCTCTGGAACCCAAGGTTCACTCCATTCCTGTCAGTGGAATGAAAGTCTCTTCTTTCCTGGCAGCAAGGAACCATTTATTAATGCGAGCTGATGTTGTAAATAATTATCATCTCTCTTTAGGTGCTGCCACCCTCCCTTTCAAATATATCCTCATCACCCCATTTCTCAAAACACCTACCCTTGATCTCTCTGTACTTTCAAGCTATTAATCCAAGTCCCACATTTATTTTCCATAGTCTTTGAATGTGATGTCATCTTCCAAACCCATGCCCAGCTTTCCCACACTCCATTTTGAATCTCCCCAGTCAGATACTTCAAACCTGCTACATCACTGAAACAGTCCCAATCGAAGTCACAAATGGGATCCACTGTGACTCAGATTGTTATGCATCACCCAGTCTCATCCTTCTCAACTGGTCTTCAACCTCTGACATATCTTCTTGCAACACCTTCCTTTTCTGCTCAGTGAAGCTGACTCCAGTTAACTCCACTCTAACCTATCAGATCGTAGCCAGACCATCTCCAGCATTGGTTTCTTATCCTGTCCTAGCGCTGCTACATCCGGAGTCACCCAAAGGTCTATCCTTTGCCTTGTCTTTATCCTCATCTCCATGCTGCCCTTCAGTGCCATCATCCAGAGACAAGAAGCCAGATTCCATATGTGCGCTGATGACACCCAGCTTGACTAACCCCATCACCTCTCTCAGTCCCTCCCCTGCTCTGCATTGTCAGCCTGCTTGTCTTATTTCCAATCCTGGATAATGCATTTAATTCCTGCTAAGTATTGGGAGGACCAAAGCCATTGTCTTTAACCCCAGCAAAAACCTCTCTCTCTCCTCCATATCATCCCCAGCTATGGTGTCTGACAGTTCATAACCTCTGAATCCTATTTGAGCTTCTGACGCCACATCGTCCAGATCTCACAGACTGCCTAATTCCACCTCTAATATAACCCCCTTCTCCATCCCTGCCTCAATCCCTGCATTGGCCAAATTCACATTCATACCTTTTCCTACCATAAGATTTGCCTATTCCAATGATCTACTGGGCGACCTCCTATCCTTGACAAACTTCAGCTCATCCAAAACCCCTACTATCGATAATCTAACCTGGACCAAGTCTTATAGTCCCATACATCCTCACCCCTATGCTCACTGATCTTGGTTGATTCTTGGTCCTCCTTCAGTTTGTTTTTTTTTAATCACATTTCAGTAAAGTTCCCTGGGATGCTTTCCAGTATTAAAGGTGCTGGTTCAAATTCAAATTGTTTCTGTGGTAGTGGGTTTGGACTAAAATTGCCTGCATTTAGTAGCGTCACTCCAGGAAAATAAATGATCAGACAAGTTTGGATGTTTGTTCTAGTGGCATGTTTGAAGGGATTGTATATTTGTTGCCTGTCTAGGTTGGGTGTGCCCTTGTGGAGGTGAGGGACTGCTGTTAGTTGGCTGAGTGTTTCGGTTGTTTGGAAATCAAGACTGTATTTGACCTAGAGAGATCAGCAACCACTCTGCTGGGAATGATCATTTGGTGATTCTCAGGTAGCCTGCTGAGATATGTTCTGAAAGTGATGCTGACCCATGTTCCGGATTGACGTGGAGCAGATCTCGATGTTCCCAGACCTCCATGCTGTGATTGCTTGTTCTTGTATTTGCCTCAGTTGAAATGAGGCTGGATAATGGCTGCCTTTATGATCACTTTTTGTTTGACTGATCGCATTAATAAGCACATATCTCACGTGACTAGTCAATTATTTAGCCCATGTGTTGAATAATTATCAAATTAGTATTTCATTTTCCCAATTATGGGATCCTGAGTTATTGGTTTGATTTGCTCTCAGCTGAAATCCCTTTTTTTATCGCCTCACCAGCAACATTTTCCATTCATTTTCCATAAGCTATCTTCTTCTGGCCTTTTGCTGCTAGGAGATGGGTGGTTGTCATGGTAACACAGCTTCTAAGATGCCTGGTGTCTCCTGGATTGGTGCATCTATGGTGAACTGCTTTCAGGATTAATTTTATTGTGCTTTGAGATACAAAGACCCTGTTGTACTGGTTAATGTTTTTGTCGTTGATGGAAAGGTAGTTTGTGGGAGAGAGATGGGAGGGTCAGTGTCTGCAGCAATCCTTGGCTCTCTATTTTACCTTGACTAATATGACACATCCAGTTGCTTCATTCAGACAGATCAGAGAAACACCATGTTTGCTTGTTACTCTGGCAGAGCAATATCTGGATACTCAGCCTGTCATCTGCTCCAGATATTTCTGCTCATTTGTGACACAACAGTGAGCTACCTTCAGAATAAAAGCATTAATTTAAAATAAATTATTTTCTAGAATCATTCCTCAGGATATTCTTTTTGCGGTAGGAATTGAAGTGACATTGACCTTAACATTTCGTCCTGGTTCCTCACTGGCAATAACCTTAATTAAAAATGGATCATTGAATCTGCAGTTGCCTCCTGAATGCAAAATGCATTTTTCAATTCTGTGTATTAAATCATTCACAACCACAGGTGGTATTGAGGTACTTGGAGCTCTCTGACCCATGTTTAGCCCTTGAGTTTATAGGATTGAAGAAGATTTTGGGTTGCTCGGAGGACTTCGGAAGTAATGATTCACGATTTTGCATTAATCTTTCTGCGTCTGCCAGAAATAGGATGTTTCCGTGTGAATCTAAATCCATTAGGACTTTGCATTGTGAAGCACTCTCAGTCATCTTGGAAAGTACTGATGGGCATATTTGCCAGCTCAGCCAACTCCTTTAGATTGGATTTAAGGTTTAATGACTCTTACTTCTCTTTGGATTCAGTGTCTTTATTCCTCAGCACTCTGCTCTTACCACTTCCATTATACAGCCATATTACCCTCTGTATCCTCAAAGGAATCTGTACCCAGCTCCCCGATTCCCGTCTTAGCATCCTCAGTGAATAATTCTGGGAAGTGGGGAAAACTTTGCATGGTTGGTGTCATATCTCCAACACAAAAGAAGATGGTTGTGGTTTTTGGAGGCCGATCATGACAAAAAGATTAATAGGGAGGATTATGAGAGAAAACTATCTAGAAATATAAAGACGGATAGTAAGAATTTCTGTAGATACTTAAATAAGAAAAGAGATAACAAAATGAATGTTGGTCTATAGAAAGTGAGCCTGGGGAATTAGTAATGAAAACTTAGAGATGGCAGATGGATTGAACAGGTATTTTGCATCGGTCTTCACTGTAGAGGACACAAGTAACATCCCAGAAATAGCTGTAAATAAGGAATATTGGAAGGGACGGAGAATCTCGGGAAAATTACAATCACCAGGGAAGTGGTAGTGAGCAATTTGTTGGTGCTGTGGACTGACAAATCCCCGGGTCCTAATGAATTTCATCCTAGGCTCTTAAGAGAAGTGGCGAGTGAGATAGTTGATGCGTTGGTTTTAATTTTCCAAAATTCCCTGGATCCTGAGAAGGTTCCATTAGATTGGAAAATTGCAAATGGAGCTTCTTTATTCAAAAAGGAAGGGGGACAGAAAGCAGGAATTTACAGGCCAGTTAGCTTAACATCCATCATGGGGAAAATGTTGGAAGCTATTATTAAAGATGTTATGGCAGGGCACTTAAAATATTCAGGGCAATCAACGTGGTTTTGTGAAAGAGAAATCATATTTATTCAATTTATAGAGTTCTTCGAAGGAGTCACATGCCATGGATAAAGTGGAACTGGTGGATAAACTGTATTTAGATTTCCAGAAGGCATTTGATAAGGTGCCACATCCAAGGTTATTGTGGAAAATTAAAGCTCATGGTGTAGGGGGTAACATAATGGCATGGATAGAAGGTTGGCTAACTAACAGGAAACAGAAGGTAACCATAATGGGTCTTTTTCTGATTGGCAGGATATAAGGAGTGGTGTACCACAGGGATCAGTGTTGGGGCCTCAACTTTTTACAATTTATATAAATGACTTGGTTGAAGGGACAGTTGCTAAATTTGCTGATGACACAAAGATGGGTAGGAAAGTAAGCTGTGAGGCTCCAAGGGACATATAGGTTAAGCAAGTGGGCAAAGATTTGGCAAATGGAGTATAATATGGGAAAATGTAAAATTGTCCATTTTGGCAGGAAGGATAAAAAAAAGAAGCATGTTATCTAATTGGAGAGAGAATGCAGAGCTCCGAGATTCAGAGGGATCTGGGTGTCCTAGTGCATGAATCACAAAAGACTAGTATGCAGGTACAGCAAGTAATTAGGAAAGTTAATAGAATGTTATCAATTGTTGCAAGGGGAATTGAATACAAAAATAGGGAGGTTATGCTTCAGTTGTACAGGTCATTGGTGAGACCTCATTTGAAGTATTGTGTACAGTATTGGCCACCTTATTTAAGGAAGGATGTAAATGTGTTTGAAGCAGTTCAGAGAAGGTTTACCAGACTAATTCCTGGGCTCAGTGGGTTGTCTTATGAGGAAAGGTTGGACAGACTAGGCTTGTATCCGCTGGAGTTTAGAAGAGTAAGAGGCAACTTGATTGAAAAATATAAGATCCTGAGGAGTCTTGACAGGGTGGATGTGAAAAGGATGTTTCCTCTTGTGGGAGAATCTAGAACTAAGGGTAACTGTTTTAAAATAAGGGATCGCCCATTTAAGACAGAGATGGGAAGAAAATTTTTCTCTGACAGCAATGAGTCTTTGGAAGTTCCTTCCTCAAAAGGCAATGAAAGTAGAGTCTTTGAATGTTTTCAAGGCAGAAGTAGATAGATCCTTGATAAGCAAGGAGGTAAAAGGTTATCGGGGGTAAGCGGGAGGTTCCAGTCAGATCAGCCATGATCTTATTGAATGGCGGAGCAGGGTCGGAGGACTGAGTGGCCTGCTCCTGGTCCTAACTCGTATGTACGTATGTATCTCAGTCCCACGACAATGCTGCATGAGTCCTTCAGGGTAGTGCCCTAGGCCCAACCATCTTCAGCTGCTTCATCAATCTCCTTTCCTTCATCATAAGGTCAGAAGTGGGGATGTTCACTGATGATTGCGCAGTATCATTCACAATTCCTCAGATACTGAAGCAATCAGTGCTCTCATTACAATTACTGAATCCCCTACATCAACATCCTGGGAGTTTTTTATTAATTTTCATGTGGGATTTGCTGTCTATGCCAGCATTTATTGCCCATCCATATTTGCCCTTGAGAAGGTGGTGATGAGCTGCCTCCTTGAACTGCTGCAGTCCATGTGGTGTGTTTACATCCACCGTGCTGTTAGGAAGGGAGTTCCAGGATTTTGACCAGCGACAGTGAAGGAACAGCGATATATTTCCAAGCTAGGATGGTGAATGGCTTGGAGGGAAACTTCCAGATGGTGGTGTTCCCATGTGTCTGCTGCCCTTGTCCTTCATGGATTTGGAAGGTAATGTCAAAGAGCCTTGATGAATTCTTGCATTGCATCTTGTAGATGGTTTGAGTGTACTATAGGCCTCCAAATAGTCAGAGAGAAATAGAAGAGCATTATATGTAGGCAAATTTCAGTGAAGCATAAAAATAATAGGGAAGTAATAGTGGGGGATTTCAACTTCCCCAACATTAACTGGGTTAGCCATAGTGTGATAGGTTTAGAGGGAGCGGAATTCTTAAAATGCATCCAGAAGAGCTTTTTAAACCAGTACGTAGAAGGTCCTACAAGAGAGGGGGCGGTCCTGGACTCAATTTTAGAGAATGAAGCTGGGCAAGTGGTAGAGGTATAAGTGGGGGAGCATTTTGTAGATAGTGATCATAACTCCATTAGATTCAAGGTTGTTATGGAAAACGACAAGGATGGGCCAGAAATCAGAGTTCTAAATTGGGGGAAGGCTGATTTTAATAAGATCTGATATGATTTGGCCAGAGTGGACTGGGAGCAGCTACTTTTAGGTAAGTCTGCATCAGAGCAGTGGGATTCATTCAAGAAGGAAATAGGGAGAGTACATGGCCAACATATTCCAGTAAAGATAAAGGGTGGGACCAACAAATCCAGGGAACCCTGGATATTGAGAGATATACAGAATTGGATAGAGAGAAAAAGGGAGGCTTATGGCAGATACAGAGGGCTCAAAACATTGGAAGCCCTAGAGGAGTATAGAATGTGTAGGGGGGAACTTAAAAAGGAAATTAGGAGAGCAAAAAGGGGGTATGAAAAAACATTGGCAGGTAAAATAAAGGAAAATCTAAAGTTATTTTACAAGTACATTAAGAGTAAAAGGATAACCAGGGAAAGATTAGGGCCCGTTAAGGACCATCGTGGTAATTTGTGTGTGGGGCCGGAAGACGTAGGTAGGGTTCTAAATTAATACTTTGTGTCAATGTTTACAAGTGAGATGGACGATGTGGGTATGAAAATCAAGCAGAAGGACTGTGATATAATTAAGGAAATTAGCATAGAAAGGGAAGAGGTTCTAAGTGGTCTGGCAGGCTTAAAAGTAGATAAATCTCCAGATCCGGATGAAATGTATCCCAGTTGAGTGAGGCAAGGGAGGAGATAGCAGAGGCACTGGCAATAATTTTCAATACCTCTCTGGCCACAGGAGAGGTGCCAGAGGACCGGAGGACAGCCAATGTGGTAGCATTATTCAAGAAGGGAGGAAGGGAACTACAGGCCAGTCAATCTAACCTCAGTGGTGGGGAAACTATTGGAAGCAATTCTGAGGGGCAGAATTAATCTACACTTGGAGAGGCAGGGATTAATCCAGGACAGTCAGCATGGTTTTGTTAAGGGGAGGTCACGTCTGATCAATTTGATTGAATATTTCGAAGAGGTGACCAGGTGTGTAGAAAAGGACAATGCATTTGATGTAGTCTGCTTGGACTTCAACACGGCTTTTGATAAGGTCCCCGCGTGAGATAATGAAGGTAAGAGCCCATGAGATCCAAGGCAACTTGGCAAATTGGATCCAGAATTGGCTGAGTGGCAGGAAGCAGAGGGTGATAGTCGAGGGGTATTTTTGTGACTGGATGCCTGTGTCCAGTGGGGTTCCACAGGGATCGGTATTTGGTCCCTTGCTGTTTGTGGTATATCTAAACGATTTAGACTTGAATGTAGGAGGGTTGATCAGTAAGTTCACACTGACACGACAATTGGTGGGGTGGTAAATAATGAGAAGGATAGCCTTAGATTACAGGAGGATATAGATGGGCGGGTCAGGTGGGCTGATCAGTGGCAAATGGAATTTAATCTGGATAAGTGTGAGGTGATGCGCTTGGGCAGGACAAACAAGGCACAGGAATACATGATGAATGGTAAGACCCTGGGAAGTACCGAGAATTAGAGGGACCTTAAGGTAGTGGGACAGGTAGTTAAGGTGATGAAGATGGCATATGGGATATTTGCCTTTATTAGCCAAGGCACAGAACATAAGAGCAGGGAGGTTATGCTGGAACTGTATAAAATGCTGGTTAGGCCACAGCTAGAGTATTGCGTGCAGTTCTGGAATCCGCATTATAGGAAGGATGTGATTGCACTAGAGTCAGTGCAAAGGAGATTTACCAGGATGTTGCCTGGACTGAAGAGTTCTGGTTATGAGGAGAGATTGGATAGACTGGGGTTATTTTCCTTGGAGCAGAGGAGATTGAGGGGGTACATGATTGAGCTCTATAAAATTGATGGTAAATGGTACACACTGCTGCCACTCTGCGTCACTGGTGGAGGGAGTGAATGTTTGTGGAAGGGGTACCAATCAATTGGGCTGCCTTGTCTGGGATGGTGTCAAGCTTCTTGTGTTGTTAGAGCTGCATTCATCCAGGCAAGTAGAGAGTATTCCATCATACTCCTGACTTGTGCCTTGCAAATGGTGAACAGGCTTTGAGAGTCAGGAGGTGAGTTACTCACCGCAGGATTCCTAGTCTCTGACCTGCTCTTGTAGCCACAGTATTTATATGGCTAGTCCAGTTCAGTTTCCAGTCAAAGGTGACCCCAAGGATGTTGATAGTAGGGGATTCAGTGATGGTAATGCCATTGTACGTCAAGGGCCAACAGTCAGATTCCTTCTTGTTGGAGATGGTCTTTGTCTGCCACTTGTGTGACATGAATATTATTTATCACTTGTCAGCCCTTGACCAGAAACTTAACTGGACCAGCCACATAAATGTAATGGTTACAACAGCAGGATATAGTTGGGAATTCTGTGATGAATAACTCACCTCCTCACTCCCCAAAGCCTGTCCACCACCTACAAGGCACAAGTCTGGAGTTTGATGGAATGTTCTCCAATTGCCTGGATGAGAACAGTTCCGAAGACACTTCAAGAAGCTCAATATCATCCAAGACAAAGCAGCCCACTTGTTTGATACCCGATCCAACATGCTAAACATTCACTCCCTCCACGACTGACGCACATTGGCAGCAGTGTGTACCATTTACAAGATGCACTGTAACAATTTGCCAAAGCTTCTTTGACAGCACCTTCTAAACCTGCAACTTCCACCACCTACAAGGACAAAGGCAGCAGACATATAGGAACACCACTACCTGCAAGTTCCCCTCCAAGTGACACACCATCCTGACTTGGAAATATATTGCCATTCCTTCACTGTTGGTGGGTCAAAATCCTGGGACTCCCTCCATCACGCTGTCGGTGTACCTCCACCACATGGCCTGTAGTGGTTCAAGAAGGTGGCTCACCACCACCTCCACCTTGAGGTAGGGATGGGCAATAATTGCAGGTCTAGCCAGTGACACCCATAGCCCATGAAGGAAATTTTTTACAAGCACACTGCGCCCAGGTCTCCTACTCCACGATGCACCAGCTCAGTGTGCCTTCCTCTAAACAAGTTCACTGACCCCAGCTCCCCATGGTGCTAACTCAGTAAACATCTTTATATCCATGTGCACTGCAACCACCAGCTCCCAGTATTTGAGGGGCAAGTCATCCCATACAATCGGGGGTAGGACCTGAGAGAATATAATGGATGAAGGAATCAACATCTAATGGTTCGGTCACAAAAGAAAGCTGATGTGATATCCACTAATCTGAGATATTCAGATACAATGTATTACAATATCCCTGGCTGAATGACTCCTCAGTATTTGACAGTAAATGTAACTACAGCACTGACTCAAAGAGCTGTTTAATCTTTTTGGGTGCGCTGATTACATTTTGGCTGGGATAATTCCAACCTCTCTCTTGACTGATTAACTTAACACTTCATAATACCATGCCTTAATGGCCTCCCCACTCCCTCCCTGCTGCAATTAGGCTCTGGTGTAAAATGATCTGAGAAACTGGGTGTGAGGGATATGTGGAACAGCAGGAGATTACTGCAAAGAGGAAGCAGGTGTAAGTTGAGACGTTCGCACAGCCTCTGAGTAACTAGCTGTCAGCTAGAGTAGATAGATAAGAGACTTGGAGTCAGAGTGAGACTTTGGCCTTGCTTCCTCTCAGGCAGCTCAGTCTAAAGCCTGTTGCTACCTGTGTTCGTCTAGGGTTCCTCACTGTTTAGCCATGCCAGTACTGGTGTCTGTGATGAAGCCACACTAAAGGAGAGAGAATGAACACAAGGCAAGATTTCCATCTGGTTCCAAAGCCAAGAGCTGTCAACATTGGATGCTCTGAGATTTTCAGTCATGAGCTGTTGCTTTCACCAAAAATACAGGTAGGATGAAAAACAGCAGGGTGCTTTGTTCACATAAGCAGAAGTCAATTGGCAAGTGCCATCAGTATATTCTTCTCCCTCCTCTCCTCTTTTTCTGCTTCTGCCTTTCTCCTTTTTACTCTCAGCTGCTTTCTCTCCCTTGGCCAAAGTCTGAATAGAGAGCTTTCACTGAAGCTTTAGATACTGGAATACGAGCAAAAGTGAGATTCCATCAGCAATGCCTCAACTGCATCCTCCAGATTTAGTGGGAGGACCACCAAACAAATGCTAATGTCCTTCTTGAAGCCAGCTCCACAAGCTTTCAGGCAAAACTGCAAAATCAATTTTGATGGATTAGACACTTGTGTCCAGATGGCCGAAAGCCTAGTCCCCTGTCAGGTCCTGTTTTGTCAACTCTCAAATGACCAATGTTCCAGGGGAAAACAAAGAAAATGCTTCAAAAACACCTTGAAGGTCTCCTTGAAGTGTAGTGGCATTGACCTTGATGACTGGGAGGAGCTTGCTACCAATTGTCTAGATTGGCAACAACTTGTTCATCAAACTGCATCACTTGTTGAGTCCCAACATCTTAATGATAAGACAGTGTGGTGGCAGAGAAGAAAGAAAAGGAAGCAAATTCTGCACTCCAGATCCCACTACCTCATGCCCAGTACCCAAGCCCTGTCTCATGTTCCCTAAGATCTGCAAGTTTAGAATCAGCCTGTTCAATCACCTGAAGACCTATGGTAGAAACTCATGACCCTGTGTGGACGAAATCCTTGAATCTAGGGACAGTCAATGACGATGACACTGGATGCTGGGATACTCCCGCTACCATAAACGTTTCCTGCGGAAAGCATTGCTGCAGCTGAGGCATGAATATTGCTGATCATTGGGCCGCTACCATATCCAGGAGTAGCAGTGTTAACCAGTACAGGTAAGTTCAGACAGAAGGCTAGGAGCAAGGTACCTAAGACATGCACATGGGTGTACAGGCAGAAAGGTGCATATGCACATGTGGCAGAGAGAAGATATATGTGACTGCAGTGCAAATAATCCAGTTGTAATCGGGGGTTGCAGAGTTCACATTATTGTCTCGAAGAATTGGGGGGGGAGGAGAAAACATTTGTGATTCATGATTATTTTGCCAGAACTGATCACTCCTGAAATGACAACTGTTAAGTTGAATCAGAAACCATGAGGTGGACATAGATACCAGCGATTACATAATTCTTTTAGAATTTTACTGGTTTCAACCTGCTGCACTCCTGGGATGTCTATGGAATGCAGCTAGTGAAATCTTAATATAGATGGTTATGTTGCATTGACCTGGTACATTTGCTCTTAGTATTGGGGCTGGAAGAAGAAATTCCCAGAACTTCCACTTGGCAATATTTCCTGTGGTTACTCACCTCTCAGGTGAATAAATGAGTTGGGGAGCAATGCGTCCGTTTTCTTGTATCATTCCGCAGCCCACAGGGAGGAGTTGAGGGGAGCAGGCAAAATGGTTCTTGATTCTACCCTTTCCGCGGTGGCTAGTCAGAAGGACAGGTGTTGTCATTGTGACTGTTTTTCTTCCTTTCAATGCTTCCTGCTTTCGGGGAGAGACGGCAGGACCAAGGATGTAGAGGAATGATAATCCGTTGCTCGCCGCCCAGATTACAGACATTGCGAAAGGTGGCCTTGCTGTCCGGCCCTATGTTGCTACAGTTTGATAGTGGGCCCATGACCTTCACTCTCTGTTCACAGTGGACACTTAAGTGGCACTAGAGTGACAGGGTTACCTCATACGGTACACTGCTAACTTTCTTATTTTTTTTTGAAGATGTCCTCAGCTTCTGTCAAATATCGTTTAAGCTGCTATTTCCCGGGGTGGGAGAGACAACTTCATCCCTTGGTAGAATTGTACAAAACACTGCAATCCAACTGATTGGAGTTGTGAAAACCCACCCACATGTAGCTGCTAGCTGTGCAGCCAGAAGTGAAAGTACTGCAGCAAAAGAAAGACTTGCATTTATATATCTACTTCACAGCCTTAGGACATCCCAAAGTAATTCCTAGCCAATGAAATACTTTTGAAAGTTCAGTTAATTTAGGAAAGTTGGCAGCAAAATTATACACAGCAAGCTCCCACAAACAGCAATGTGGTAATGACCAGATAATATGTTTAAGTGATGTTGTTTGAGGATAAATATTGACCAGGACACTGGGGAAAACTCCCCAGTTCTTCAAAATAGTGCCGTGGGACCTGTTATGTTCACCTGATAAGGCAGATGGGTCCTTGGTTCATTGATACCTCTGTCATTGCAGTGCTCTATCAGTACTGCACTGGAGTGTTAGCCTGGAATTTGTGCCGACGTTTCTGGGGTAGGATTTGAACCAACAGTTTTCAGACTCAGAGGCAAGAGTGCTACATTGAGACACAACTGACAAAACACTGCATTTCCTTGCTACGTTGTCATGTTGTCATTGGTGTGCTACATGTCAGCTGCAGACAGGGCAACCTGTATTCAAATGGACCTGCTGAGTGTGCATTACATTAAGGGGCTTATGCTTAAGACAAGGCAAGGCAAGATAGGATGTCATTGTAATGCCTTAGAACATGATTCTGATTGGATTTATAATGCCGAGCTGGGTGCTGCATAAAATCCAGGTAGTGCATCCCAGAAGATGGTGCTTAATGATTTACTGCAGTTCAAAAATACCCTGTGCCCCTTGCTGTGCTTAACACTGACTTCATTTTACCATATCCTTACTGTGACCTTATGGAGCAAATCTCAGCATTGTTCCAAGATTAGAAAAAAGCTCCCAGAAACTTGGATAGTCTCTGAACTATTCTCCACACTGAAGTAAGGTTTTCTGATGTAGCCTGCTTGTTGCTCATTAATCTGGGCAATTGAATGTTTTGTACTTTTTGCAACTTGTGTCAGTTGCTGGAACTGGGGTCAGCATGCCCAGTAAGGTGCAGCATAGGCAAAATGTAGGTTAAAAACTCCCTTTAATTGGCTCATATACACACAATATATGCCTTGGGACCAAGTTCAGAAAGGTTATTTTTCACATCTATTTAGTTTCAAGATAGAAACAGCTAAGTGGCCTCACAGTCTGCTGGAACCGCCTAATTAACTTTTGACAAAATCTCCTGGGTTGGGAGCACAACAGCATGCACCTCACTTTTTAACATTTGTCACAGTCTTTCCTATTTGTTAAATAGTAGAAAGAATTTTGACTTTTTCTTTAGCGCATAAGAAATAGGAGCTGGAGTGGGCTCCACATTCAACAAGATCACAGCTGATCTTCTACCTCAACTCTGCCTTCCCTCCCTCTGCCCATAATACATTGTCCAAATTCTATGAAGCTAAACCAACATGTCTAATTCTGTAAGAGTCTCAGTATGTCCCTTGGGGAGATCCCCATGACAATTGCAGGAGCCCTAAATTAACTCCAAGCAGCGTTAGAATGCTATACTTAACTGAGGGAGCTCCAAATGGCATCAGAGTAGGGGGCACGTTGTCTAACTAAGCACCGCACTGACAGTAATTCATCATATGAAATGTTTTGAATCGAAGGGGGACTATGTAAATGTGAAATTTGTTATAGTCTATTATTGTTAATTCCCTGTGAAATCCAGAGGGAGTAAAAAACAGAAGACAGGACACCAGCAGTCACCCTTGCACACGTTTGGCGTGAAAGTCTCGAGCAGTAGGGGTTGGCTCAAGGGCAGAATTAGAGTTTGTGTGAAATGTACCTTTCAAAACAAAAAAAAAAACAGTGGACAAGGTATTGCTTTCACTGTGAAATTACTGGTACTAAAATCAAAATAAAGCACCTAATTCTGTACAAAAACAGAATTACCTGGAAAAACTCAGCAGATCTGGCAGCATCTGCGGAGAAGAGCAAAGTTGATGTTTCGAGTCCTCATGACCCTTCAACAGAACTGAGTAAAATTAGGAGAGGGGTGAAATATAAGCTAGTTTAAGGTGGGGGGATGGGGGGAGAGAAGTGGGGGGGTGGTGGTGGTTGTCGGGACAAGCAAGCAATGATAGGAGCAGATAACCAAAAGTTGTCACAGACAAAAGAACAAAGAGTTGTTGAAGGTGGTGATATTATCTAAGAGAATGTGCTAAATAAGAATGGATGGCAAGACACACAAGGTACAGCTCTAGTGGGGGTGCGGTGAAATAAGACTAACAGGTCATAAGAGGTATAGATTTAAAAATAATGGAAATAGGTGGGAAAAGAAAAATCTATATAAATTATTGGAAAAAACAAAAGGGAGGGGGAAGAAACGGAAAGGGAGCAGGAATGGAGGAGGGAGTTCAAGATCTAAAGTTGTTGAATTCAATATTCAGTCTGGAAGGCTGTAAAGTGCCTAGTTGGAAGATGAGGTGCTGTTCCTCCAGGTTGTGTTGAGCTTCATTGGAACAATGCAGCAAGCCAAGGACAGACATGTGAGCAAGAGAACAGGGTGGAGTGTTAAAATGGCAAGCGACAGGGAGGTTTGGGTCATTCTTGCGGACAGACCACAGGTGTTCTGCAAAGCGGTCGCCCAGTTTGCATTTGGTCTCCCCAATGTAGAAGAGATCGCACTGGTAACAACGAATGCAGTAGACTAAATTAGGGGAAATGCAAGTGAAATGCTGCTTCACTTGAAAGGAGTGTTTGGGCCCTTGGACGGTGAGGAGAGTGGAAGTGAAGGGGCAGGTGTTGCATCTTTTGCGTGGGCATGGGGAGGTGCTGTAGGTGGGGTTTGAGGAGTAGGGGGTGATGGAGGAGTGGACCAGGGTGTCCCGGAGGGAACGATCCCTATGGAATGCCGCCGGGGTGGTGAAGGGAAGATGTGTTTGGTGGTGGCATCATGCTGGAGTTGGCGGAAATGGCGGAGGATGATCCTTTGAATGCGGAGGCTGGTGGGGTGATAAGTGAGGACAAGAGGGACCCTATCATGTTTCCGGGAGGGAGGAGAAGGCGTGAGGGCGGATTCTGTAGTTTAACAAAACTTCACTTCAATTCCTCGGTCAGTGAGATGCATGTGAGGTGTATTTCTGAGTTGAGATCAGATGTGGCCCACTTGCTCCATATTAGTCTGAGCTCACGGGTTCTCCCCTGATAATGTGCTCTGACTCTGAAACAGGATTTATAATAAAAACAAAAAGCATTGGAAAAATTCAGCAGATCTGGCAGCATCTGTGGAGAGAGAAACAGAGTTAATGTTTCAAGCCCACTATGACTTCTTCGGAAGAAGTAGCTCTGAAGAAGAGTCATATTAGATTTGAAACCTTAACTCTGCTTCTCTCTCCACAGATGCTGCCAGACTTGCTTAGTTTGTCCAGCACTTTTTGTTTTTATTTCAGATCTCAGGCATCCACAATATTTTGCTTTTATCTGAGACAATGCTGTGTGTGTGAAATTGTCCTTCACAAGCAAACAATTCAGTTATTCACAAGCTCACACTGCGTGACTAGCCATTGTTTAAGAAGAATGTATAAGTAATTGCTTTTATTTGCTTGTAACGTAAGTATGTTTTTAAAAATAGTTAATTGTGAAGGATGAAGATTTTGCAGCTTTTACATTATATATTTTCTTAATTATTTATACCTTGAAATGGAAAGGACCTTGGATCTGAAATGGATCTTAGAGCAAAGTTTCTGCTTTGGGTACAATTGACAATTGATGCACAAATTGCATTCAAAATTGCGCCAGTTTTTTGAACTTTATTTTTTGCTCAAGTTTCTGCTCAAAAACGTAAAATGTGCTGTGAAGCAGAACAATTGTGCAGTGCTTTAGAACGTCATTTTAAAAATTTACATCAAAAATTGATGTAATGAAGTGTGGTAACTTGATGCTGTTTGATTAATGCAGCTAAGGATGGGTTTATCACACAAAAAAGCATTTTTATCAGTGTCCAGCCCGCCACCTGTGAGGAACCTGATTTTAAATTCCTCTCCGACTCACTTTAGCAATCAAAACTCGTCCAGTTGGTCACTCTGGCCTGCTGAATTGTGGTAATTTTAGTGTTCCATCCCTAAGGGGAGATGAGCTGACTGTTTTCAATGGGATGCTTAAAGAGAGAGAGAGAGAGAGAGAGAAAAGGCCAGTTTCCTGTTTCCCAGCAGGAACTTTTATGTAGAGGACTGTGTTATATCCTGATTACCTCTAATACAGATGGGTGCATAGGTCACAGTCACACTAGTAAAGCCCAAAACAAAGTAATTGCGTCCATAGTCTAAACTGTACATGCAAAGCAAATCCGATAATAAGCTAAATAATTTACACATTTCAGTAACCTAGTTGTATTGATCACAGTGCAGGAGCTCAGGTCAAATATCACAGAATCATAGAATCTTACAGCACAGGAGGAGGCCAAGCAGCCCAGCATCAGATCTTTGATGAAGCTATCCAATTGATCACATTCCCTTGCTCTTGCTGCAAAGCCCTGTGATATTTATCTCTTAAGACCCAGATCTTCCGATCAGGGTTTGAAACCCTATTTCTGGCCCTGATAAGACAGAAAAGTGCACGCTTGCCTTTCTCCGATTTTTTTTTCCCTGAGTGATTCTGATGGAGGAGCCTTCGCAGCCAACCAAGTGCAGCAAACCTTAGAGGGGGCAGAGCAGAGAATCTGCACAGATGCTATGCCCTCTTTTTACGGCACTAGCTGCCATATTCAGTAAGTAAAGAGTTTAAATGTCCCAAAGCTGCTTTGAAAACAGCTACAGAGAGAAGATAAGTGGGTAAGGGAGTAGGGTGGGCAAGGTGGTTTGGGGGGCAGTTGGGACAGGTCAGGGGGGAATTGGGTCAGGTCAGGCTGGGGGGTGTCAGTGGCAGTGGAGTTGGGAGGGTGAGGTCAGAGTGTAATTGGGGTGGGCTGGTCAGTGTGAGTGATTGGGGGGGGGCGGTGAGTTGTATAGTTACCCAGGAAATGTTCGCCAAATAAAACCTAGTCCAACTCCTGGGTAACTATCCAGGTACATAAGTCTGAACCGTCTGAAGTCCCTGACTCTGACTCAGAGTTGGAGACCTTTTCAGAGGGTCCTGAGAGCAGGGGAATTGTCCCACAGACTTCCCAAGCAATTACCACAGAGCCATTGCATTGGTCTTCTGGGATATGTCCAACCTTCGACTATCTGGAGACCAGAAGATCCGAACCTAAGTGTTTATCCAATTTCCTTTTGGAAGTTATTGCTGAATCTGTTCCAACATCTTTTCACAACCAGTCACTGTCTTTTTAATTAAAGAATGTTTTCCTCACATTGCCTCTGGTTCTTTCACCACTCTAAATCTTTGTCCTGTGGGGACCCTTGCCAATGGAAACAGTTTCTCCTTATTTACTCGAGCAAACTCGTTCATAATTTTGAACACCTATCAAATCTCTATTAAATTTCTTTGCTCTAAGAAAAACAATCCCAACTTCTTCAGTTTCTCCACATAACTGAAGTCCCACATCCCTGGTGCCATTCTTGTAAATCCCTACTGTACCCTCTCTGGCCTTGACATCCTTCCTCAAGTGTGGTGCCTGGAATTAGACTCCAGTTGAGGACTAACCAGTCTATTATAAAGATTTATCATAACTTCTGTCTTCTTTACTTTCTTCCTCTATGAATAAAACTAAGAATCCCATTTTTTTTCCAACAGTTCCTTCAGCTTGTCCTGCCACCTTGAAAGACCTGTACACAAACATTTAAGGTTCTCTCAGTTCCTGCATCCCCTTTAAAATTGTGCCATTTAGTTTGTTGCCTCTTTTCATTCTTCTTACCAAAATGTATCACTTCACACTTCTCTGCATTAAGTTTTGTCTGGTATGTATCTGATCTGTCCATTTTTATCCGTCTGTCTACACCCATCTGAAGTCTGTCGAGAGGCGAATGAGAGAGGAGGATCCCGAGCCAGGCAGTCAGCAGCACCTAGAGGAGAGTGAGAGAGGAGGGCCTTGGGACAGGCAGTCAGCAGCACCTAGAGAGAGCAAGAGGACCACCCTGGGACAGGCAGTCAGCATCAACTAGAGGAGAGTGCGAGAGGAGGACCTGTTTCTACCTGTCTGAGCTGAAGCGTGATGTCAAGGGAAAACAGGTAGGTGATTGGTGGGTATCTCTTTTGTATCTCTTTTCATTGGCCAAGTGGTTTAAATCAGGAGACATTATTACAGCTGAAGAGAACAGTTAAGAAATTCACTTTTACAACATTCAACACCCAATTTAATTCATTAAGTAGAATAGAGAAGGTTGGGCAGGTGATGTGTTGCAGCTATACTATGTGGGAGCTGGTGGACGCCGGTGCGATCCGTGGTGACCATACCTGCAGCAAGTGTTGGCTGCTAGAGGAACTTCAGCTCAGAGTTAATGAGCTGGATTCCGAGCTGCGGACACTGCGACACATCAGGGAGGGGGAGGGAGTTACCTGGACACTGTGTTTCAGGAGACAGTCTCACCCCTTAGATTAATTACATCAAATTTGGACCGTGGTCAGGGACAGGAGGGTGTGACTGAGAGTGAGGCAGGAATGGGGATCCAGAATCTAGCTTTGGAGGGGCCTCAGCCACTGCCCTTGTCCAATAGGTATGAGGCTCTTGCTCCCAGTGTGGACGAGGGCACAGACTGCAAGGAGGATGAGTGAACTGACCACAGCACTGTGGTACAGAATGCCATTCGGAGTGGGGGGATGTAGTAGTAATAGGGGATAGCATAGTTAGGGGAATACATACTGTTCTTTGCAGCAAGGACAGAGAAGGCTGTGTTGCCTACCTGGTGCCAAGGTTAAGGACATCACTCCTGGGCTGGAGAGGAACTTGGAGTGGGAGGGGAAGGATCCAGTTGTCGTGGTCCACGTGGGTACCAATGACAAAGGCAGGACCAGGAAAGAGGTTCTGCTGAGGGACTATGAGCAGCTCAGGGCTAAATTAAAAAGCAAAACCACAAAAGTAGTAATCTCCGGATTACTACCTGAGCCACGGGCAAATTGACGTAGGGTAAATAAGATTAGAGAGGTAAATGGGTGGCTCAAAGATAGGTGTGGAAGAATGGGTTCCAATTCATGGGGCACTGGCACTAATACTGGGGAAGGAGAGAGCTGTTCTGCTGAAACGGGCTTCATTTGAACAATGCTGGGACCAGTGTCCTGGAGAATCGTATAACTAGGGTTGTAGATAGGAATTTAAACTAATTAGTTGGGGGGAGGGTTCAATTGAAGGGAAGTTTAAAAAAATCAAAAAGAAATGAGAGAGCAGAGGTACGGGGTAGTGAAGAGGCGAATGATGAAAGTATGACAGGAAGGGGCAGAAAAGTTCAGCAGAAATCAGAACAGGAATGAGTAATAATGGCAGAAAGTCAAAGCTTAAGGTTCTTTATCTGAATGCACGCAGCATGTCTAACAAGATAGATGAGTTGACGGTACAAATAGAAATAAATTAATATAACTTGATAGCTGGGGGAGGTGATGGGGTAGTGGTATTGTTGCTGGACCAGTAACCCAGAGACCCAGGGTAATGCTGTGGGGGTACCGGGTTTGAAACCCGTCGCAACAGGTGGTGGAATTTGATTCAATAAAAATTAAAAGTCCAATGATTGTCAATTGTTGAAAAATCTCACCTGGAAGGAAATTGTCATCCTTACCTGGTCTGGCCTACATGTGAATCCAGACCCACGGAGGTATACAGTCGGGAGGGTGTTGCCCTGGGAGTCCTCAACATCGACTCCAGACCCCATGAAGTCTAATGGCATCAGATCAAACATGGGCAAGGAAAGCTCCAGCTGATTATCACGTGCTGCCCTCCCTCAGCTGATGAATCATGTTGAACATCATTTGGAGGAAGTACTGAGGGTGGCAAGGGCATAGAATGTACACTGGGTGGGGGACTTCAATGTCCATCACCAAGGCCAGAAACTTACCTATGCCAGGCAGGTTGGGCGGGGGTGCCCGAGATCAGTTAGGCGCCGCCATTTAAAGTGAAAGACGCTACTGGCCGTGCGTTACACTGAGCGGGCCAATTAAGGTCCTTAATTTAAAGGCCTTTAGGGCAAAGCAGAGCTGCGTCAGGAAGATTAAGTACAGAATAAAAGTTTTTATATAAAAAAGTTAAAAATGATTTAAACATGCCCCCTCATGTCACAGTGTCACATGAGCTGGGACGTGTTTGTGAATTGTGCAAAAATTAATTAAATTTATAAAACCTTCAGGAAACCTCATCCCACCCGTGGATGAGGTTTCCTGAAAAACGTGAAGACCACTTGGGCTCTTCGCCTGCCCACCAACCTTAAGGTTGGATAGGCGGTGTTGATAACTACTTGAATTGGTTTTTTAATGACCATCATAAGCTATTGAAAGTTCGGTGGGCACGCAGCTACCTCTGGCACGCGTCCACTGAACATAATATCTAAATGATGCGTGGTGATGTTGGGACACACGCCTGACATCATTGCGCATCATGTTGTGCTTCAGCCCACTCCCACACGCCGATGACAATATTCAGGCCCAAGAATGGCTCAGTAGCACCACTGCTGACCGAGTCCTAAATGACATAGCTGTTAGACTGGGTCTGCAGAAGGTGGTGAGTGAACCAACAAGAGGGAAAACATACTTGACCTCATCCTCACCAACCTGCCTGCTGTAGATGCATCTGTCCATGACAGTATCGGTAGGAGTGACCACCACACAGTCATTGTGGAGACGAAGTCCCACCTTCACATTGAGGATACCATCCATCATGTTGTGCACCACTGCCGCCATGCTAAATGGAATAGATTTCAAACAGATCTAGCACCTCAAGACTGGGCACCCATGAGGTACTGTGGGCCATCATCAGCAGCAGAATTGTACTCGAACTCAATCTGTAACCTCATGGCCCAACGTATCCCCCACGCTACCCTTACCACCAAGCCAGGGCATCAACCCTGATTCAATGAAGTGTTGAGGAAGGCATGCCAGGAGCAGCACCAGGCATATCTAAAAATGAGGTGTCAACCTGGTGAAGCTACAACACAGGACTACTTGCGTGCCAAACAGTGTAAGCAGCAAGTGATAGACAGAGCTAAGCAATCCCACAACCAACAGATCAGATCTAAGCTCTGCAGTCCTGCCACATCCAGTTGTGAATGGTGGTGGACAATTAAACAATTCACTGGAGGAGGAGGCTCCACAAATATCCCTATCATCAATGATGGAGGAGCCCAGCACATCAGTGCAAAAGACAAGGCTGAAGCATTCACAACAATCTTCAGCCAGAAGTGCCAAGTGGATGATCCATCTTGGCCTCCTCTGGAGGTTCCCAGCATCACAGATGCCAGTCTTCAGCCAATTCGATTCACTCCACATGATATCAAGAAACAACTGAAGGCACTGGATACTGCAAAGGCTTTGGACCCTGACATTATTCCGGCAATAGTACTGAAGACTTGTGCTCCGGAACTTGCTGCACCCCTAGCCAAGCTGTTCCAGTACAGCTACAACACTGGCATCCACCCGGGTATATGGAAAATTGCCCAGGTATGTCCTGTACACAAAAAATAGGACAAATCCGACATGGCCAATTACCGCCCCATGAGTCTACTCTCGATCATCGGTAAAGTAATGGAAGGCGTCATCAATAGTGCTATCAAGTGGCACTTGCTTAGCAATAACCTGCTCACTGATGCCCAGTTTGGATTTTGCCAGGGCCACTCAGCTGCTGACCTCTTTACAGCTTTGGTTCAAGAATGGACAAAAAAGTTGAACTCCCAAGGTAAGGTGAGAGTAGCTGCCCTTAACATCAAGACAGCATTTGACCGAGTGTGGCATCAAGGAGCCCTAGCAAAACTGGAGTCAATGGGAACCAAGGGGGAAACTCTCCACTGGTTGGAGTCATACCTAGCACCAAGGAAAATGGTTGTGGTTGTTGGAGGTCAAATCATCTCAGCTCCAGGACATAACTGCAGGAGTTCCTCAGGGTAGTGTCCTAGGCCCAACCATCTTCAGCTGCTTCATCAATGTGGTGATGTTCGCTGATGATTGCACAATGTTCAGCACCATTCGCGACTCCTCAGATACTGAAGCAATCCGCATCCAAATGCAGCAAGACCTGGACAATATCCAGGCTTGGGCTGACAAGTGGCAAGTAACATTCGCACCACACAAGTGCCAGGCAATGACCATCTCCAACAAGAGAGAATCCAAGCATTGCCCCTTGATGTTCAATGGCATTACCATCACTGAATCGCCCACTATCAACATCCTGGGTGTTACCATTGACCAGAAGCTGAACTGGACTAGCCATATAAATACTGTGGCTACAAGAGCAGTTCAGAGGCTAGGAATCGTGTAACGAGTAACTTGCCTTCTGACTCCCCAAGCCCTGTTCACCATCTACAAGGCACAAGCCAAGAGTGGATGGAACACTCCCCGCTTGCCTGGATGAGTGCAGCTCCCACAGCACTCAAGAGGCTGGACACCACCCAGGACAAGGCAGCCCACTTGATTGGCACCACACCCACAAACATTCACTCCCTCCACCACCAATGCAGTGTGTACAAGATGCACTGCAGGAATTTACTAAGACTCTTTACACAGCAGCTTCCAAACCCATGACCACAGGACAAGGACAGCAGATAGTTGGGAACACCACCACCTGGAAATTCCCCTCCAAGTCACTCACCATCCTGACTTGGAAATATATCGCCGTTCCTTCACTGTCACTGGGTCAAAATCCTGGAACTCCCTCCCTAACAGCACTGTGGGTGTACCTACACCACATGGACTGCAGCAGTTCAAGAAGGCAGCTCACCACCATCTTCTCAAAGGCAACTAGGGATGGGCAATAAATGCTGGCCCAGCCAGCAAAGCCCACATCTCTTGAATGAATTAAAATAAAAAGCTGTTACAGAGACATGGTTGCAGGGTGAGCAAAACTGGAAGCTCAATATTCAAGGGTATTCAACGTTCTGAGAAAAATAGGCAAAAAGGAAAAAGGCGTAGGGTAGCTTTGTTAATAGAGGAAGGCATCAGTGTGGTGGTTATTAGTGATATAGATGCAACAGATTGTGATGTGGAATCAGTTTGGATGGAAATAAGGAATGGCAAGGGGAAGAAGTCACGTGTGGGAGTTGTCTACAGGCCCCCGAAGAGTTGCCTCACTGTAGGACAAAGTATAAATTGGGAAATAATGGCAGCATGCTACAATTGTCCCGGTCAAAGAAGGACTCAATGAGATGGATGAACCACCCGTGGTGAACAAAGGCGGTCAAAGACAGTATCCAATTGAAAACTAAGGCATACAAAGCAGTGGAAAATAGTGATGGCCAGAGGATTTGGAATTTTTTAGGAACCAGCAGTGGATGACTAAAAAATTAATAAACAGGAAGAAAATTGATTATGAAAATAAATTGGAAAAAGATATAAAACGAAACAGCAAGAGCTTCTACGGGTACATAAAAAGAGAGTAACTAAAGTGAGCGTGGGACCCTTGGAGGATGCAACTGGAGAATTGATAACGGGGAACAGGGAAATGGCAGATAATTTAAACCAATATTTTGTTTTGATCTTCGTGGTGGAGGACACTATAAACATCGCAAAGATATCAGATAAACAAGGAGCTAATGGGAGGAAAGATCATGTAACAGTCTCTATCACAAGGGACAAAGTATATGACAAACTAATGGGACTAAAGGCAGATAAGTCGCCAGGACTTGATAACCTGTATCCAAGGGTTTTAAAGGAAGTGGCTGCAGAGATAGTGGAGGCATTGGTCGAAATATTCCAGAACTCACTGGATTCCAGGTGGGTCCCAGAACATTGGAAAACCGCTAATGTGATACCCCTGTTCAAGAAGGGAGGGAGACAAAACGCAGTAAAACTATAGGCCAGTCAGCCTAACGTCTGTCAGTGGGAAAATGCTAGAGTCCATTATTAAGAAAGAAATAGCAGGACATTTAGAAAAGCTTAACACAATCAAACAGAGTCAACATGATTTTGTGAAAGGGAAATCATGTCTGACAAACTTGCTAGAGTTCTTTGAGGATATAACAAGCAGAGTTGATAAAGGGGAACCGGAAGATGTAGTGTATTTGGATTTTCAGAAGGAATTTGATAAGGTGCCACATAAAAGCTTATTACACAAGATAGGAGCCCACAGTATGGGGGTAATGTATTAGCATGGACTGAGGATTAGTTAACACACAGAAGGCAGAGAGTCAGGATTAATGGGTCTTTTTCAGGTTGGAAAGATGTAACAAGTGGAGTGTGACAAGGATCAGTCCTAGGGCCTCAATTATTTACTCTCTATATTAATGACTTGGAGGAGGGGGCAGAGTGTAATGTATCCAAATTTGCTGACCATACAAAAATAGGTGGGAGGGCATGTTATGATGAGGACATAAGGAATCTACAAGAGGATATAGGTTGAGTGAGTGGGCGAAAACTTGGCAGATGGAGTTTTATGCAGGAAAGTGTGAGGTCATGCACTTTGGTAGGAAGAATCAAAAGGCAGACTACTATTTAAATGGAGAGATATTCCAAAAAAGTGCAGCACAGAGGGATCTGGGTCTTGTGCATGAAACACAAAAGGTTAGCATGCAGGTAATTAATGATGCAGCTAGTAATTAAGAAGGCAAATGGAATTTTGGCCTGTATTGCTGGGGGGGCTGGAGTTTAAAAATAGGTAAGTCTTATTATAACTGTACAGGGTGTTGGTGAGGCTGTACCTGGAATACTGTGTACAGTTTTGGTCCCCGTATTTAAGAAAGGATATACTGGCATTGGAGGCAGTCCAAAAGAGATTAACTAGGCTGATTCCTGGGATGAAGGGGTTGACTTATTAAGAATGGCTAAACAGGTTAGGGCTTTATTCATTAGAGTTTAGAAGAATGAGGGGTGATCATATTGAAATGTACAAGATTCTGAGGGAGCTTCACAAGGTAGATGTTGAGATGATGTTTCCACTTGTAGGGGAATCTTGAACTCGGGGACATTGTTACAGAATAAGGGGACATTCATTTAAAACTGAGATGTGAAGGAATTTCTTCTCAGAGGATAGTGAGTGCCTGGAATTCTCTACCCCAGAGAGTTGTGGAGGCTAGAACACTGAAAGTATTTAAAGAGGTAGGTAGGTAGATTTTTGAAATATCGGGGAATTGAGGGCTATGAGGAGCTGGCACAAAAGAGGAGTTGAGGCCTGGGGCAGATCAGCCAAGATCTTATTGAATGGTGGGGCAGGCTTGAGGGGCCGAATGGTCTACTGCTCCTATTTCTAATGTTCTTAGGTTCTACTATGCTCCTCATGTTGATGATATTTCCAAGTTTTGTGCCACCTGTAAACTTTGAAATGATGCCCTGTGTACCCAAGTCCTGATGAAAAACGTAAATCTAAAAGAGCATTGATCTTAATACCAACTCCCTGCGGAACATCACTATGTACTTCCCTCCAGTCTGATAAACAACACTTCACCACTCCTCTCTGCTTTCTGTCCCTTGGCAAATTTTGTATCCGCATAGCCAGTGTTTCTTTAATTTTGCTAACAGGTTGATTGTATGGTATTCTTGCTATGTCTTTTGAAAGTCCATTTACACATCAGGGCACTACCCACACCCACCCCCTTCATTACTTAATCAAAGAACTCAATCAAGTTAGTCAAACCTGATTTGTCTTTAACAAATCCATGCTGACATTCATTTATTAGCCCATGTTTTCCAAGTGCCAATTAACTTAGCCCTGGATTACTGTCTTTAACAGTTTTCCTACTGCTGGTGTTAGGCTGGCTGGCCGGTGGTTACCAGGGTTATCCCCCAGTCCTCTGGAACCACCATCATATCCAAGGAGGATTGGGAAATGATGGCCAGAACCTCCACAATCTCAATCCTTACTTCCCTCGGTAACCAAGGAGGCATCCCATCTGGATTGGGTGACTTTTCCACTTTTGAGGACTGCCAGCCTGTTAAATGCATCCTCAAAGTAGTGGGCAAATACTACGCAGCAAAATTAACCCCCCCCCCCCCCCCACCCCGCTGCCCCGATTGAACTGGTGATGTGGAAGGTTGCTGCAGGAAATGTTTCCAAGGCTGAGGGGGATCCCTCTATTTGCCACTCTCAGGTGCTGACCCCAGAAGTCAGCTGTACCGCATGCTTGGAAGGAGGCAGAGGCAGATTGACTGTTGCCTGCTGGAGATAATTAGGCATTGCGAATGTTATTTTAGTAAGTCCATATGGAAAGTAGGGCTGCTTGGAAGCCCAACAGTATTTTAGTGCATTCAGTCAAAGCTGGATTCAAAGGCAAGCTCCAGAGGGAAGAGAAAAAAATCAGCCTGGGAATCCTTGGCAAATTTGACCTGCAGTTAGTGCTATTATTTGCGTTTGAGTTTTGACCAAGTCGCTAGCAGATTAAATATCTCTTAGCTTGTAGAGATAATGATCCAGATAGGGTAGAAAAGAGCCTGAACAAATCAGACATGTATTAGTTTGGACTGGACTCCCATAAGCTGGTGAATGAAAAGATCAAGCCTTCTGCTGAACTTCCCTATTCACTTGATCTCACTCCCTGTCAATTCTTGTGAGCCCATCAATCTCACAAAAAGCCCTAACTGGGGTATCCTATCACTTGGAGCAGCAGGTAGTATCTATGTGCCACAAGTGATAAATGGGCTACACAAGGTAATAACACTTAAGGCGGGCTGAATCAGAATTTAAAGTATTCCAAACAGCACAGGATTTGAGAGCAGTGGCAGCATCGGGTGCACTGTTTCACTGACACTCATACAAAATCGTCAAGACATTAATTGGTTAAAAAATGCATCCATGTGTTAAAAATCCATGCTCCCAAATGTTAGCAATGCCTCTTTGCCTGTTCTCCACTTACTGTTTTGACTAGCTGGAGCACTCCACTCCTCATGCCTTTTCCTGAATTTATTGCCCTGATCTTCATTCCTGCCTGCTCCCTTCCCCCACTGTGTATCATCTGCTCCAGCCACACTTGCTCTCCAACATTGCCCACTCCACATGCAGCCTTCTGCGCGATCTTCGCTGCCAACTGTTATGAAGCCACTCTTTTTCTTCTACTGTTGGACTGCAGCGTTTTGAGCTTCATGTATCAGGAGGATGGCTGAAGGCACATCCCTTGTTGGGAGAAAACTGTCTATTTGAACTAAATGTACCATTCAGGGAACAATCTATTCCCAGCCTGCAAAGCTCAAAACACTCCAACCAAGAGATCCTAAACTCAGGAAGGGATGTGGGGGTGTTAGTCGGGGGAAGGAGCAGGTCAGTTAATTGGAGTGTATGGATCATGTCTTCGACATACGCACTGGAAACCATCAAGTTCTTTGCCTCTCCCTGGCCATTGCCTATTCCTTCTGAAGATTCCACAGACATTAGTTCTGCTCATATTTATCAAAAGGTGCCTACGCACCCCACGTTAATATAACATCTTTAATAGAATGCTCTAGAATACAGTTTTCACATCACTCGTAATTATTTTCTTTCACCTGATCCAGCAACCTCTTATCGTAGCATGACCTTTGGAAGTTATTTCTATAAGGTATTTATTTATTTCTGTTCTCTGCTCTTATTCCAAACAATCTATTATTAGATTTTCTTAACATTCAATCCATAATTCAGATTGATTGCCATTTCTGTTATAATGCTGTACATCTAACACGCAATCAAAATGTAAAAGAGGGTCTTTAAATATTTCATCAAATCAATAATTTAGTGACGATGACATGAACCTCTTTGGTGGCCTGTAAGATGCATCGTCAGCAGGGATTAGTTGCCATGGTTACCAGCTTGCTCCACCATGTGATGGAAGAGATTTGGGGTGTGAGAAGGGATGGGAGTTGCCATGGTAACGGTGACAAATGATTGATTGTATGTTAAAGACAGACAGCCTGTAAACATTACTGGTCCTCATTCCTCTCAGCTGTCTTCTATCCTAGAGTTTACTGAATAGATCACACATCGTACCTTGAATAATGTACAAGTAGGCAGGTGATACTGGGTGATAGACTGTTGAAGCTGAAGCTTTTATAGAGCACTGGAGAGAAGAGATTGTCTTATTGCTGCTTGTTTCATCCTATAAAAAGATTCCTTGTGCACTCCTGCACCGTGTTCTCTATTACCCAGCCCTGATATTAAACGCGCACATGTACAATGTGCATGGTATCATTGCCGAAGGAGATAAAATGGGTATTATCTGATTGGCTTCCTTTTGCACATCCTTCCTGGTTTTCCTTTTTCCATTAAGACCAATGGGAAATAGGCAGTTAATCCAATATCATCTGTTTTACATTCCGGGCAAAATGGAAGTACTTCCCCATGAGCCAGGAGTGAGTGCCCTTCCACATTACCCCACCAATGCTGTAGCAGTAGCATTGGGGTTAGCCTGAGTAATCTGAGTCTGATGATCATGGGTTATAAAACAGAAAATGCTGGAAAAACTTAGCAGGTCTGACAGAGTTAACATTTCGAGTCAGTATGACTCTTCTTCAGAGCCCCAGATGATCATGGGTTCATGCCTGCCACCTGGACCTGAGTACATAATGTTCAGTGCAATACTGAAGGGATGCCACAAAACCTGGCGTACCATCTTGGGAAGCACCCAGTGATCTTTGGCACAATGTCTGTGGTTCAAAATCCTGGAATCCCCTCCCTAATGGCACTGTGGGTATACCTACTCCACATGGACTGCAGCGGTTCAGGAAGGCAGCTCACCACCAACTTCTCAAGGGCGATTAGGGATGGGCAATAAATGTTGGCTTAGATGGCGACGCCCATTTTGAACATTTTGAAATTTGAACAGAGGGATTCTCCTCAGTGTCCTAGCCTACGTTTATTCCTCAACCGGTGCTCTTAAAAAGAGATAATTTTGTTATTATTTGTTTATTTGGTGGCAAGCTGGCTGCTGCAGTTTTTTATATAACAGCAGTGACGACACTTCAGACATACCTCATCAGTTATAAAGCATTTTGTGATGAGAATGTGAAAGGCTATATATAAACGCAAGTTTGTTCTTTCTTACTGAATTTGTGACTTGTTGTACATGATCAAACTGGTAGAACACATTTTCTTCATCTATAGGAGCTAGTGGCAAATATAAAAACCAGTTTAAAAATCCTGTGTTTCTGTTCCTGCATTAAAGTGAAATAACATTTGAGTTTTAAGTGGCAATATTCTGAGTCTCAGTCATCCGTACATGAATTTATCACCATGGTGAAAATGACATTCTGGACCTAGAGGCATTTCTGATTGATTTTAACACTGGGGTCAGTAGGTTTAATACAGTGATAACAGTTTTACACCGCTGTACCAGAAGCTTTAATTTAACCAATTATTGACAGGGAAATTAACTTGACTCACAGTACATGTCCCAAATTGTTTTATCATGTACTATGCTGGTATTATAATCCTGCCTATAGGCCTTCATTTATACTATTCAGGGGAGCATTAGCTCTATGGCGTGGTTATCACACCCATGGCAACAACTGTTGTTGTCATTGTTCTGAAACAGGATTTTAAAATGTTCACATGTACAGATAGGTGAACTGCAGTGATTTTGTTTAAGGCTACACTGCAGTTCCTAAGGTAATGTAATGGACTTTGCTGGAGCCAGGAGTATGTCAGAGTATGGAGTGTGTCGACCTGCCGTGTGATTGTACCCATGGTGATAGCCTGCTGCAGCATCAAATCCTTGTTGAATTATGTTTAAAAGCCCATGATAATAACAGGAGCAGCATTATTTATCAGAGAAAGACTCTGCAGCCATGCCATACTTTCAACTAATGGAACTAGAGTGTAGACATATTAACTATACCTTGTTTTTATATCCACCTGATTGGATGGAAACTTTATTTCTTTAGTATATGTTGTCAGGTCCCTTGATACAGGTACAGAGGAAAACAAAACAAAGACCCCAAATTATAATGAAAAGTCCCTTCAATGAGAAGGAAGTTGATTAGTCCCCGGGATCTGATATTCTGCATCCCACATTGTTGAAAGAGGTTGCTACAGAGATAGTGGATGCATTGGTGATCATTTTCCAAAATTCTATAGATTATGGAATGGTTCCTGAAGATTGGAAGGTAGCAAATGTCACCCCACTATTTAAGAAGGGAGGGAGAGAGAAAACAGGGAACGACAGACCTGTTAGCCTTACATCAGTAATAGGGAAAATGCTAGAATCTATTAAAGGATGTAATAAATGAATACTTGGATAATCATGATCTGATTGGGCATAGTCAACATAGGTTTGCAAATGGAAAATCATGTTCGATGAACTTGCTGGAGTTTCTTAAGAATGTTACTATCAAAATTGATATAGGAGAGTCGATGGACGTAGTGTACTTGGATTTTCAGAAAGCTTTTGATAAAGTCCCCCACAGGAGGTTGATTAGCAAAATAAGAGCAGATTGGATTGGAGGCAATATACTGGCATGGATTAAGGATTGGCTAACAGGCAGAAAACAGAGTAGGAATAAACGATTCATTCTCGCTTTAGCAGGCTGTGAAAAGTGGGGTTCTGCAAGGATCAGTACTTGGGGCCCCAGCTGTTCATAATATATATCAATGATTTGGATCTGGGGACCAAATGTAATATTCCAAGTTCGCAGATGACAAAACTAGGCGGGAATGTGTGTTGTGAAGAAGATGTAAAACAGCTACAGGAGGATTTGGGCAAACTTAGTGAGTGGGCAAGAACATGGCAGATGGAAAATAATGTGGAAAAATGTGAGGTTATCCACTTTGTTAGAAGGAACAGATATGCAGAGTATTTCCTAAATGGTAAAAGGTTAGAACATGTAGATGTACAAAGGGATCTGGGTGTCCTTGTCCATAAGTCACCGAAAGCTAACATGCAGGTGCAGCAGACAATTAGGAAGGCTAATGGAATTTAGCTTTTATCACAAGAGGATTTGAGTACAGATGAGGGGAAATTTCTTTACTCAGAGGGTTGTGAATCTTTGGAATTCTCTACCCCAGAGGGCCATGGAAGCTCAGTCATTGAGTATGTTTAAAGTAGAGATTGATAGATTTCTGATTAACAATAACGTAAAGGGTTATGGGGATAGTGCGGGTAAAAGGCAGTGAAGTGTTCAATCGTATGGAATAGTGGAGCAGGATAAATGGCCTTCTCCTGTTCCTATGAACCAAGTTCTCATTCTGTGACTGACAGTTGTCATTCTCAGCTAGTAATGAAATAACTTGCATTCATAAAGAACCTTACCACCTCCTCAGTTTGCTCCAAAACTCTTGACAACAAATATTTTTGTTGTGCCGTCACTGTTGTTATGGAACTCAGCAAGATCCTACAACCAGCAGACAATCTGTTGGTGCTGTTGGTTGAGGAATGAATGTTGGCCAAGACACCAGCAATAGTTTTTTTCCTGTCTTTGAATGTTGTTGTGACGTGAACATGTGGCGCCTCAGTTTAATGCCTGGCAGTGCAGCATATTCTCAGTATTGTGCTGAAGTGTCAGACTGCACCATGTGCTCTGATCTGTAGCGAAGTTTGAACCCACAGATCTTTTGAATCAGAAGTCTGAATGCTTTCAAACCTCTGCTGCCTCCCACCTTGAATTCCAGACAGAAGGCTATGCTGGTCACCACGGGAATGGCTTAGCAACATGGCCAATTGCTGTGACAAACTGAAATAAGGCCTGATAGGGAGGCTTTAAAAATGACTTTCTCCTGAAATAGGTGAGGAGAATGCACAGAATTAATTTCCCCAGAAGCTTACCATTGACTTGCAAATAACAACACATCCTTCGACAGTTAAAGTGAGAGCGAGCAATGTATAAGGGAGCCTGTCACCTGCCTTCAGAGGCCAAGAGCTCTTTTGCCTAAGATTCCAGAAAGAGGCATAAGGAATGCCCCGAGAATTCAGTCTATTACTACAGACAATAATGTACCTGCAGTAAAACTGTGTGCATATTGGCAATCACAGCAGTGTTTTCATATGAATCAGGTCAGGAATATCTGGCTTCAGATACCAATTCATTTTGTCCAACTTGTAACTGTTACTTGACCTTATCCATTATGTGTTATCTAGCAAGAATCTAGGGTTTTGGTGCACATATAGAGATTCCACTTTGCATGCCTTCCTTTCAAGACCGTGATTTATTAGTGTTTTGCTGAGTACTATGAAGCCAACCTCAGCTGCGCGTTTGAGATCGATCAAGCTATGTGTTGCCAGACACTAATCAAGGACTAAGCTGCTGTAGGTTAAGACACTCGATGCCAGCCACTGCATTTGCCACCAGAGGTAAAGCACCACATGCCAATGTCAGGTAGTACCTTGTGTCTCTGGAAGCCCGTGTGGTGCTTTCATCCATAATACAACCTTTATCTGAAGGCAAAGTGATTCTGTCGACAAGACCCGATTAACCTTGGAGCCAGTATACAGCCATCTGGTTCTGTATTCCTAGGCTCACACCACTTGATGCAATGCAAATATTTTGCTCACACCAATTACCTCTCTGAGCTTTAGCAGGTGATGATGCCCTTTTTTTATTATTTCTAATTTCGTAGATATTCCAAGACAAAACCTGCAAACCTTTTCAGGGCAATAAAACTCTGCACAGCAGGTGATAAAACTGGCAACAAAACTGATGTTCCCCAGTGGAAAGGTGTGGGGGATGCATAATGAAACTTGGTTAAGCTGCAGGCTGTACAAAATTCTTGAACAACATGAGGCGCATGAGCAGAGATATCGTGCCTGCTTTAGTTTGGCTCACTAAGAGTGGACCTTTCAAACTAATTGCTCAGCGGTGTCCCAAAACACCAAATCAAACTCTCTGCTTATAAAAAGGAATGCAGAGGCTCCCCCATGCACCCATGTTAAGGTTTCACAAACCTTGACTATCGTTTTGAAATATTCCTGTTCCTTTCTGCTCAAATTGAAATCGATACTCAATTCTAATTGTCAGCATTCAAAATAGTGCAATCTTGTGTTGTCTGAAAATACCCGTGTTAGAATCATGTAATGATAGTGCAGAGAAAGAGTCCATTTGGCTCATTGTGCCAGCGCCAGGTGTTTTGGAAGAGCTACCCAATTAGTTCGGCTCCCATGCTCATTCCCCATAACGCTACCGCATTTTAAAAATCTTTTTAAGTGGAGCTCTGATTCCCTGTTGGAAGTTACTATTGAATCTGCCTCCACCACCCTTTCGAGCAGTGCATTCCACAACACAACAATTGACTGTGTGAAAAAATTCTCAACTCTGGCTTTGCCAATTATTTTAATTCTGCGTTTTATGGTTTACTAATCCTCCTGCCAGAAGAAACAGTTCCCATTGCATTTTCTAAATTGTGGCAGCTTCAAGCTGTGATCTGCGTTTTTTCTGGATGTTGCCTATCCACTTTGATGAACAAGTATCTCCTGCAGAGATCCTGTGAATCAATTTTTTTTTCATTCCCTTGCTTTTATTTGACAGAGTAAATTTTCTGATCATTTCCAGTTTTTGTGCTCAGCTCTGGAGTGGGATTTGAACACACAACCCTCAGATTCAGAGGAGAGAATGCAACCATTCAGCCACAGCTGACAATTGGGGCACATCATGGGCACTTTTGCGACCAAAACTCTGCCAAATCCAGCCAGACGCTGGAGAGGAGTGTTCCTACCATCTCATCCCGCTCCCCACTCAAAGCCATTTAAAATTATAAGGATACTTGAATCCTTTCTGTGCCTGGAGACATAAGTGTGTGTGTGAATACGTGATGGTGAGTGTGAGAGCAGCTGTGTGAGATTACATGTGGGTGGCTGTGTGTGTGGGTGGAGGGGTGTGTGTGTGGGCGGAGGGCTGTGTGTGTGTGGGTGGAGGTGTGTGTGTGTGGGCGGAGAGGTATGTGTGTGTGTCGGCGGAGAGGTGTGTGTGTGTGTGTCAGCGGAGAGGTGTGTGTGTGTGTGGGCGGAGAGTTGTGTGTGTGGGCGGAGAGGTAGTGTGTGTGGGCGGAGAGGTGTGCGTGTGGGCGGAGAGGTGTGCGTGTGGGCGGAGAGGTGTGCGTGTGGGCGGAGGGCTGTGTGTGTGGGTGGAGGGCTCTGTGTGTGTGTGTGGGGGGAGAGGTGTGTGTGTGGGGGGAGAGGTGTGTGTGTGGGTGGTGGGCTGTGTGTGTGGGCGGAGGGCTCTGTGTGTGGGCGGAGGGGGGTGTGTGTGTATGTGTGGGCGGAGGGCTGTGTGTGTGTGGGCGGAGGCGTGTGTGTGTGTGTGTGTGTGTGTGTGTGTGTGTGTGTGCGGAGGGGTATGTGTGTGTGGGCGGACGGGTGTGTGTGGGCGGACGGGTGTGTGTGTGTGGGCGGACGGGTGTGTGTGTGTGGGCGGAGGGGTTTTTGTGTGTGTCTGTGTCTGTGGGCGGAGGGGTGTGTGTGTTTGTGTGTGGGTGGAGGGTTGTGTGTGTTTGTGTGTGGGCAGAGGGGTGTGTGTGTGTGTGTGGGCGGAGGGTTTGTGTGTGTGTGTGTGTGTGGGCGGAGGGGTATGTGCATGTGTGTGTGGGCGGAGGGGTGTGTGTGTGGACGGAGGGGTATGTGTGTGTGTGTGTGGGCGGAGGGATTTGTGTGTGTATGTGAGCGGAGGGGTGTGTGTGTGTGGGCGGAGGGGTGTGTGTGTATGTAGGCGTTGATAAGTCTGTGGGCGGAGGGGTGTGTGTGTGGGCGGAGGGGTGTGTTTGTGTGTGTGGGCGGAGGAGTGTGTGTATGTAGGCGGTGATGTGTCTGTGGGCGGAGGGGTGTGTGTGTGTGTGTGTGTGGGTGGAGGGGTGTGTTTGTGTGTGTGTGTGTGTGTGTGTGGGCGGAGGGGTGTGTTTGTGTGTGTGTGTGTGTGTGGGTGGAGGGGTGTGTGTGTGTGGGCAGAGGGGTGTGTGCTTGTGGGCAGAGGGGTGTGCCTGTGTGTGTGTGGGCGGAGGGGTGTGTGTGTGTGCGTGTGGGCGGAGGGGTGTGTACTTGTGGGCAGAGGGGTGTGTGTATGTGCTAGTGGGCGGAGGGGTGTGTGTGTGTGTGTGCGTGTGGGCGGAGGGGTGTGTCTGTGTGGGAGGATGGGGTGTTTGTGTGCCTTTGTCTGTGGGCGGAAGGGTGTGTGTGTTTGTGTGTGGGTGGAAGGGGTGTGAGTCTGTGTGTGGGCGGAGGGGTATGTGTGTGTGTGTGGGCGGAGGGGTATGTGTGTGTGTGTGGGCGGAGGGGGTGTGTGTGTGTGTGTGTGTGTGCGGCGGAGGGTTGTGTGTGTATGTGTGTGTGGGCGGAGGAGTGTGTGTGTGTGTGTGTGGGCGGAGGAGTGTGTGTGTGTGTGTGTGTACGGGCGGAGGGGTATGTGTGTGTGTGTGGGCGGAGGGGTGTGTGTATGTGTGGGCGGTGGGGTATGTCTGTGTTTGTGGGCGGAGGGGTATGTGTGTGGGTGGAGGGGTGTGGTGTGTGGGCGGAGGGGTGTGTGTGTGTGTGGGCGGAGGGGTGTGTGTGTATGTAGGCGTTGATGTGTCTGTGGGCGGAGGGGTGTGTGTGTGGACGGAGGTGTGTGTTTGTGTGTGGGCGGAGGAGTGTGTGTGTATGTGTGTGTGGGCGGAGGGGTGTGTTTGTGGGTGTGTGTGTGTGTGCGAGTGGGCGGAGGGGTGTGTGCTTGTGGGCAGAGGGATGTGTTTGTGTGTGCTTGTGGGCAGAGGGGTGTGTGTGTGTGCGTGTGGGCGGAGGGGTGTGTCTGTGTGGGAGGAGGGGTGTTTGTGTGTCTGTCTGTGGGCGGAAGGGTGTGTGTGTTTGTGTGTGGGCAGACAGTTGTGTGTGTGTGTGGGCGGAGGAGTGTGTGTGTGTGGGCGGAGGAGTGTGTGTGTGTGTGTGTGGGCGGAAGGGGTGTGAGTGTGTGTGTGGGCGGAGGGGTATGTGTGTGTGTGTGGGCGGAGGGGTATGTGTGTGTGCATGGGCGGAGGGGTGTGTGTGTGTGTGTGTGTGTGTGTGTGTGGGCGGAGTGGTTATGTGTGTGTGTGTGGGCGGAGGGGTGTGTGTGTGTGGGCGGAGGGGTGTGTGTGTGTGTGTGGGCGGAGGGGTGTGTGTGTGTGTGGGCGGAGGGGTGTGTGTGTGTGTGTGGGCGGAGGGGTGTGTGTGTGTGTGTGTGGGCGGAGGGTTGTGTGTGTGTGTGGGTGGATGGGTGTGTGTGTCTGTGGGCGGAGGGGTGTGTGTGTGTGTGGGCGAAGGGGTGTGTGTGTGTGTGTGTGTGTGCGCGGGTGGAGGGGTGTGTGTGTGTGTGGGAGGAGGGGTGTTTGTGTGTCTGTGGGCGGAAGGGTGTGTGTGTGTCTGTGGACGGAAGGGTGTGTGTTTGTGTGTTCGGAGGGGTGTGTGTGTGTGCGGAGGGGTGTGTGTGTGTGTGGGTGGATGGGTGTGTGTGTGTGTATCGGTGAGGGCGTGTGTGTGGGCGGAGGGGTGTGTGTGTGTGTAGGCGGAGGGGCGTGTGTATGTGTGGGCGCAGAGGTGTGTGTGTGTGTGGGCGGAGGTGAGTGTGTGTGTGTGTGTGGGCGGAGGGGTGTGTGTGTGTGTGTGGGTGGAGGGGTGTGTGTGTGTGTGGGCGGAGGGGTGTGTGTGTGGGCGGAGGAATGTGGGCGGAGGGATATGTGTGTGTGTGGGCGGAGGGGAGTGTGTGTGTATGTGGGCGGAGGGGTGTGTGTGTGTGTGGGCGGAGGGGTGTGTGTGTGTGTGGGCGGAGGGAAGTGTGTGTGTGTGGGCGGAGGAGTGTGTGTGTGTGTGGGCGGAGGGGTGTGTGTGTGTGTGTGGGCGGAGGAGTGTGTGTGTGTGTGGGCGGAGGAGTGTGTGTGTGTGTGGGCGGAGGGGTGTCTATGTGTGTGGGCGGAGGGGAGTGTATGTGTGTGTGTGGGCGGAGGGGTGTGTGTGTGTGTGGGCGGAGGGATGTGTGTGTGTGTGGGCGGAGGGGTGTGTGTGTGGGCGGAGAGGTGTGTGTGTGTGTCGGCGGAGAGGTGTGTGTGTGTGTGTCGGCGGAGAGGTGTGTGTGTGTGTGTGTGTGGACGGAGAGTTGTGTGTGTGGGCGGAGAGGTGTGCGTGTGGGCGGAGAGGTGTGCGTGTGGGTGGAGGGCTCTGTGTGTGTGTGTGTGTGTGTGGGCGGAGAGGTGTGTGTGTGGGTGGTGGGCTGTGTGTGTGGGCGGAGGGCTCTGTGTGTGTGTGGGCGGAGGGGGGTGTGTGTGTGTGTGTGTGTGTGGGCGGAGGGCTGTGTGTGTGTGGGCGGAGGCGTGTGTGTGTGTGTGCGGAGGGGTATGTGTGTGTGGGCGGACAGGTGTGTGTGGGCGGACGGGTGTGTGTGTGTGGGCGGAGGGGATTTTGTGTGTGTGTGTGTCTGTGGGCGAAGGGGTGTGTGTGTTTATGTGTGGGTGGAGGGCTGTGTGTGTGTGTGTGTGGGCGGAGGGGTGTGTGTGTTTGTGTGTGGGCGGAGGGTTGTGTGTGTGTGTGTGTGTACGGGCGGAGGAGTATGTGTGTGTGTGTGGGCGGAGGGGTTTGTGTGTCTGTGGGCGGATGGGTGTGTGTGTGTCTGTGGACGGAAGGGTGTGTGTTTGTGTGTTCGGAGGGGTGTGTGTATGTGCGGAGGGGTGTGTGTGTGTGTGGGTGGATGGGTGTGTGTGTGTGTATCGGCGAGGGCGTGTGTGTGGGCGGAGGGGTGTGTGTGTGTGTGTGTGTGGGCAGAGGGCCGTGTGTGTGTGTGGGCGCAGGGGTGTGTGTGTGTGTGGGCGGAGGTGAGTGTGTGTGTGTGTGTGTGGGCGGAGGGGTGTGTGTGTGTGTGTGGGTGGAGGGGTGTGTGTGTGTGTGGGCGGAGGAATGTGGGCGGAGGGATATGTGTGTGTGTGGGCGGAGGGGAGTGTGTGTGCTAGTGGGCGGAGGGGTGTGTGTGTGTGTGTGCGTGTGGGCGGAGGGGTGTGTCTGTGTGGGAGGATGGGGTGTTTGTGTGCCTTTGTCTGTGGGCGGAAGGGTGTGTGTGTTTGTGTGTGGGTGGAAGGGGTGTGAGTCTGTGTGTGGGCGGAGGGGTATGTGTGTGTGTGTGGGCGGAGGGGTATGTGTGTGTGTGTGGGCGGAGGGGGTGTGTGTGTGTGTGTGTGTGCGGCGGAGGGTTGTGTGTGTGTGTGTGTGTGGGCGGAGGAGTGTGTGTGTGTGTGTGTGGGCGGAGGAGTGTGTGTGTGTGTGTGTGTACGGGCGGAGGGGTATGTGTGTGTGTGTGGGCGGAGGGGTGTGTGTATGTGTGGGCGGTGGGGTATGTCTGTGTTTGTGGGCGGAGGGGTATGTGTGTGGGTGGAGGGGTGTGGTGTGTGGGCGGAGGGGTGTGTGTGTGTGTGGGCGGAGGGGTGTGTGTGTCTGTAGGCGTTGATGTGTCTGTGGGCGGAGGGGTGTGTGTGTGGACGGAGGTGTGTGTTTGTGTGTGGGCGGAGGAGTGTGTGTGTATGTGTGTGTGGGCGGAGGGGTGTGTTTGTGGGTGTGTGTGTGTGTGCGAGTGGGCGGAGGGGTGTGTGCTTGTGGGCAGAGGGATGTGTTTGTGTGTGCTTGTGGGCAGAGGGGTGTGTGTGTGTGCGTGTGGGCGGAGGGGTGTGTCTGTGTGGGAGGAGGGGTGTTTGTGTGTCTGTCTGTGGGCGGAAGGGTGTGTGTGTTTGTGTGTGGGCAGACAGTTGTGTGTGTGTGTGGGCGGAGGAGTGTGTGTGTGTGGGCGGAGGAGTGTGTGTGTGTGTGTGTGGGCGGAAGGGGTGTGAGTGTGTGTGTGGGCGGAGGGGTATGTGTGTGTGTGTGGGCGGAGGGGTATGTGTGTGTGCATGGGCGGAGGGGTGTGTGTGTGTGTGTGTGTGTGTGTGTGCGGAGTGGTTATGTGTGTGTGTGTGGGCGGAGGGGTGTGTGTGTGTGGGCGGAGGGGTGTGTGTGTGTGTGTGTGGGCGGAGGGGTGTGTGTGTGTGTGGGCGGAGGGGTGTGTGTGTGTGTGTGGGCGGAGGGGTGTGTGTGTGTGTGTGTGGGCGGAGGGTTGTGTGTGTGTGTGGGTGGATGGGTGTGTGTGTCTGTGGGCGGAGGGGTGTGTGTGTGTGTGGGCGAAGGGGTGTGTGTGTGTGTGTGTGTGTGTGCGCGGGTGGAGGGGTGTGTGTGTGTGTGGGAGGAGGGGTGTTTGTGTGTCTGTGGGCGGAAGGGTGTGTGTGTGTCTGTGGACGGAAGGGTGTGTGTTTGTGTGTTCGGAGGGGTGTGTGTGTGTGCGGAGGGGTGTGTGTGTGTGTGGGTGGATGGGTGTGTGTGTGTGTATCGGTGAGGGCGTGTGTGTGGGCGGAGGGGTGTGTGTGTGTGTAGGCGGAGGGGCGTGTGTATGTGTGGGCGCAGAGGTGTGTGTGTGTGTGGGCGGAGGTGAGTGTGTGTGTGTGTGTGGGCGGAGGGGTGTGTGTGTGTGTGTGGGTGGAGGGGTGTGTGTGTGTGTGGGCGGAGGGGTGTGTGTGTGGGCGGAGGAATGTGGGCGGAGGGATATGTGTGTGTGTGGGCGGAGGGGAGTGTGTGTGTATGTGGGCGGAGGGGTGTGTGTGTGTGTGGGCGGAGGGGTGTGTGTGTGTGTGGGCGGAGGGAAGTGTGTGTGTGTGGGCGGAGGAGTGTGTGTGTGTGTGGGCGGAGGGGTGTGTGTGTGTGTGTGGGCGGAGGAGTGTGTGTGTGTGTGGGCGGAGGAGTGTGTGTGTGTGTGGGCGGAGGGGTGTCTATGTGTGTGGGCGGAGGGGAGTGTATGTGTGTGTGTGGGCGGAGGGGTGTGTGTGTGTGTGGGCGGAGGGATGTGTGTGTGTGTGGGCGGAGGGGTGTGTGTGTGGGCGGAGAGGTGTGTGTGTGTGTCGGCGGAGAGGTGTGTGTGTGTGTGTCGGCGGAGAGGTGTGTGTGTGTGTGTGTGTGTGGACGGAGAGTTGTGTGTGTGGGCGGAGAGGTGTGCGTGTGGGCGGAGAGGTGTGCGTGTGGGTGGAGGGCTCTGTGTGTGTGTGTGTGTGTGTGGGCGGAGAGGTGTGTGTGTGGGTGGTGGGCTGTGTGTGTGGGCGGAGGGCTCTGTGTGTGTGTGGGCGGAGGGGGGTGTGTGTGTGTGTGTGTGTGTGTGGGCGGAGGGCTGTGTGTGTGTGGGCGGAGGCGTGTGTGTGTGTGTGCGGAGGGGTATGTGTGTGTGGGCGGACAGGTGTGTGTGGGCGGACGGGTGTGTGTGTGTGGGCGGAGGGGATTTTGTGTGTGTGTGTGTCTGTGGGCGAAGGGGTGTGTGTGTTTATGTGTGGGTGGAGGGCTGTGTGTGTGTGTGTGTGGGCGGAGGGGTGTGTGTGTTTGTGTGTGGGCGGAGGGTTGTGTGTGTGTGTGTGTGTACGGGCGGAGGAGTATGTGTGTGTGTGTGGGCGGAGGGGTTTGTGTGTCTGTGGGCGGATGGGTGTGTGTGTGTCTGTGGACGGAAGGGTGTGTGTTTGTGTGTTCGGAGGGGTGTGTGTATGTGCGGAGGGGTGTGTGTGTGTGTGGGTGGATGGGTGTGTGTGTGTGTATCGGCGAGGGCGTGTGTGTGGGCGGAGGGGTGTGTGTGTGTGTGTGTGTGTGGGCAGAGGGCCGTGTGTGTGTGTGGGCGCAGGGGTGTGTGTGTGTGTGGGCGGAGGTGAGTGTGTGTGTGTGTGTGTGGGCGGAGGGGTGTGTGTGTGTGTGTGGGTGGAGGGGTGTGTGTGTGTGTGGGCGGAGGAATGTGGGCGGAGGGATATGTGTGTGTGTGGGCGGAGGGGAGTGTGTGTGTATGTGGGCGGAGGGGTGTGTGTGTGTGTGGGCGGAGGGGTGTGTGTGTGTGTGGGCGGAGGGGAGTGTGTGTGTGTGTGGGCGGAGGAGTGTGTGTGTGTGTGGGCGGAGGGGTGTGTGTGTGTGTGGGCGGAGGGGTGTGTGTGTGTGTGTGGGTGGGCGGAGGAGTGTGTGTGTGTGTGGGCGGAGGAGTGTGTGTGTGTGTGGGCGGAGGGGTGTCTATGTGTGTGGGCGGAGGGGAGTGTATGTGTGTGTGTGGGCGGAGGGGTGTGTGTGTGTGTGTGGGCGGAGGGATGTGTGTGTGTGTGGGCGGAGAGGTGTGTGTGTGTGTCGGCGGAGAGGTGTGTGTGTGTGCGTCGGCGGAGAGGTGTGTGTGTGTGTGTGTGTGTGGACGGAGAGTTGTGTGTGTGGGCGGAGAGGTGTGCGTGTGGGCGGAGAGGTGTGCGTGTGGGTGGAGGGCTCTGTGTGTGTGTGTGTGTGTGTGGGCGGAGAGGTGTGTGTGTGGGTGGTGGGCTGTGTGTGTGGGCGGAGGGCTCTGTGTGTGTGTGGGCGGAGGGGGGTGTGTGTGTGTGTGTGTGTGGGCGGAGGGCTGTGTGTGTGTGGGCGGAGGCGTGTGTGTGTGTGTGCGGAGGGGTATGTGTGTGTGGGCGGACAGGTGTGTGTGGGCGGACGGTGTGTGTGTGTGGGCGGAGGGGATTTTGTGTGTGTGTGTGTGTCTGTGGGCGAAGGGGTGTGTGTGTTTATGTGTGGGCAGAGGGCTGTGTGTGTGTGTGTGTGGGCGGAGGGGTGTGTGTGTTTGTGTGTGGGCGGAGGGTTGTGTGTGTGTGTGTGTGTGTACGGGCGGAGGAGTATGTGTGTGTGTGTGGGCGGAGTTGTATGTGTGTGTGTGTGGGCGGAGGGGTGTGTGTGTGTGGGCGGATGGGTGTGTGTGTGTGTGTGGGCGGAGGGGTGTGTGTGTGTGTGTGGGCGGAGGGGTGTGTGTGTGTGGGCGGAGGGGTGTGTGTGTGTGTGTGGGCGGAGGGGTGTGTGTGTGTGTGGGTGGATGGGTGTGTGTGTCTGTGGGCGGAGGGGTGTGTGTGTGTGTGGGCGGAGGGGTGTGTGTGTGTGTGGGCGGAGGGGTGTGTGTGTGTGTGTGTGCGCGGGTGGAGGGGGGTGTGTGTGTGTGGGAGGAGGGGTGTTTGTGTGTCTGTGGGCGGATGGGTGTGTGTGTGTCTGTGGGCGGAGGGGTGTGTGTGTGTGTGGGCGGAGGGGTGTGTGTGTGTGTGTGTGCGCGGGTGGAGGGGTGTGTGTGTGTGTGGGAGGAGGGGTGTTTGTGTGTCTGTGGGCGGATGGGTGTGTGTGTGTCTGTGGACGGAAGGGTGTGTGTTTGTGTGTTCGGAGAGGTGTGTGTGTGTGCGGAGGGGTGTGTGTGTGTGTGGGTGGATGGGTGTGTGTGTGTGTATCGGCGAGGGCGTGTGTGTGGGCGGAGGGGTGTGTGTGTGTGTGTGTGTGTGGGCAGAGGGCCGTGTGTGTGTGTGGGCGCAGGTGTGTGTGTGTGTGTGGGCGGAGGTGAGTGTGTGTGTGTGTGTGGGCGGAGGGGTGTGTGTGTGTGTGTGAGTGGAGGGGTGTTTGTGTGTCTGTGGGCGGATGGGTGTGTGTGTGTCTGTGGGCGGAGGGGTGTGTGTGTGTGTGGGCGGAGGGGTGTGTGTGTGTGTGTGTGCGCGGGTGGAGGGGGGTGTGTGTGTGTGGGAGGAGGGGTGTTTGTGTGTCTGTGGGCGGATGGGTGTGTGTGTGTCTGTGGACGGAAGGGTGTGTGTTTGTGTGTTCGGAGAGGTGTGTGTGTGTGCGGAGGGGTGTGTATGTGTGTGGGTGGATGGGTGTGTGTATGTGTATCGGCGAGGGCGTGTGTGTGGGCGGAGGGGTGTGTGTGTGTGTGTGTGTGTGGGCAGAGGGCCGTGTGTGTGTGTGGGCGCAGGTGTGTGTGTGTGTGTGGGCGGAGGTGAGTGTGTGTGTGTGTGTGGGCGGAGGGGTGTGTGTGTGTGTGTGGGTGGAGGGGTGTGTGTGTGTGTGGGCGGAGGGGTGTGTGTGTGGGCGGAGGAGTGTGGGCGGAGGGATATGTGTGTGTGTGGGCGGAGGGGAGTGTGTGTGTATGTGGGCGGAGGGGTGTGTGTGTGTGTGGGCGGAGGGGTGTGTGTGTGTGTGGGCGGAGGGGAGTGTGTGTGTGTGTGGGCGGAGGAGTGTGTGTGTGTGTGGGCGGAGGAGTGTATGTGTGTGTGTGTGGGCGGAGGAGTGTGTGTGTGTGTGGGCGGAGGAGTGTGTGTGTGTGTGGGCGGAGGGGTGTCTATGTGTGTGGGCGGAGGGGAGTGTATGTGTGTGTGTGGGCGGAGGGGTGTGTGTGTGTGTGGGCGGAGGGATGTGTGTGTGTGTGGGCGGAGGGGTGTGTGTGTGGGCGGAGAGGTGTGTGTGTGTGTGGGCGGAGAGGTGTGTGTTTGGGTGGTGGGCTGTGTGTGTGGGCGGAGGGCTCTGTGTGTGGGCGGAGGGGGGTGTGTGTGTGTGTGTGTGTGGGCGGAGGGCTGTGTGTGTGTGGGCGGAGGCGTGTGTGTGTGTGTGCGGAGGGGTATGTGTGTGTGGGCGGACAGGTGTGTGTGGGCGGACGGGTGTGTGTGTGTGGGCGGAGGGGTTTTTGTGTGTGTGTGTGTCTGTGGGCGAAGGGGTGTGTGTGTTTATGTGTGGGCGGAGGGCTGTGTGTGTGTGTGTGTGTGTGGGCGGAGGGGTGTGTGTGTTTGCGTGTGGGCGGAGGGTTGTGTGTGTGTGTGTGTGTACGGGCGGAGGAGTATGTGCGTGTGTGTGGGCGGAGGGGTGTGTGTGTCTGTGGGCGGAGGAGTATGTGTGTGTGTGTGGGCGGAGGGATTTGTGTGTGTGTGTGGGCGGAGGGGTGTGTGTGTATGTGGGCGTTGATATGTCTGTGGGCGGAGGGGTGTGTGTGTAGGCGGAGGGGTGTGTGTGTGGGCGGAGGGGTGTGTTTGTGTGTGTGTGTGTGGGTGGAGGGGTGTGTTTGTGTGTGTGGGCGGAGGGGTGTGTTTGTGTGTGTGTGTGTGTGTGTGTGTGTGTGTGTGGGTGGAGGGGTGTGTGTGTGTGGGCAGAGGGGTGTGTGCTTGTGGGCGGAGGGGTGTGCCTTTGTGTGTGTGGGTGGAGGGGTGTGTGTGTGTGTGTGCTTGTGGGCGGAGGGGTGTGTGTGTGTGGGCGGAGGGGTGTGTCTGTGTGGGAGGAGAGGTGTTTGTGTGTCTTTGTCTGTGGGCGGAAGGGTGTGTGTGTTTGTGTGTGGGCAGACGGTTGTGTGTGTGTGCGTGGGCGGAGGAGTGTGTGTGTGTGTGGGCAGAAGGGGTGTGAGTGTGTGTGGGCGGAGGGGTATGTGTGTGTGTGTGTGGGCGGAGGGGTGTGTGTGTGTCTGTGGGCGGAGGGGTATGTGTGTGTGTGTGGGCGGAGGGGTGTGTGTGTGTGTGTGTGTGCGGACGGAGGGTTGTGTGTGTGTGTGTGTGGGCGGAGGAGTGTGTGTGTGTGTGCGGACGGAGGGTTGTGTGTGTGTGTGTACGGGCGGAGGGGTATGTGTGTGTGTGTGGGCGGAGGGGTATGTGCGTGTGTGTGTGTGGAGGGATGTGGTGTGTGGGCGGAGGGATTTATGTGTGTGTGTGGGCGGAGGGGTGTGTGTGTATGTGGCCAGAGGGGTGTGTGTGTGGCCGGAGGGGTGTGTGTGTGGGCGGAGGGGTGTGTGTGTGTGTGGGCGGAGGGGTGTGTGTGTATGTAGGCGTTGATGTGTCCGTGGCCGGAGGGGTGTGTGTGTGGGCGGAGGAGTGTGTGTGTATGTAGGCGTTGATGTGTCCGTGGCCGGAGGGGTGTGTGTGTGGGCGGAGGAGTGTGTGTGTATGTAGGCAGTGATGTGTCTGTGGGCGGAGAGGTGAGCGTGTGTGTGTGTGGGCGGTGGGGTGTGTGTGTGTTTGTGGGCGGAGGGGTGTGTGTGTGTGTGGGCGGAGGGGTGTGTGTGTGTTTGTGGGCGGAGGAATGTGTGTGTGTGTGGGCGGAGGGGTGTGTGTGTGCGTGTGCGTGTGTGGGCGGACGGGTGTGTATGTGTGTGTGTGTGTGTGGGCGGACGGGTGTGTGTGTGTGTGTGTGGGCGGACGAGTGAGTGTCTGTGTGTGTGTGTGTGTGTGTGTGGGCGGAGGGTTGTGTGCGTGTGGGTGGGGGGGTCTGTGTGTGTCTGTGGGCGGAGATGTGTTTGTGTGTGTGTCGGCTGAGGGGTGTGTGTGTGTGTGGGCAGAGAGGAGTGTTTGTGTGGGCAGTGGGGTGGGTGTGTGTGGGCAGAGGGGTGTGTGTGGGCGGAGGTGTGTGTGTGGGCAGAGGGCCGTGTGTGTGTGTGGGCGGAGGGGCGTGTGTGTGTGTGTGTGGGCGGAGGGGCGTGTGTGTGTGTGGGCGGAGGGGCATGTGTGTGGGCGGAGGTGTGTGTGTGTCTGTGTGTGTGTATGTATGTGGGCGGTTGTGTGTGTGTGTCTGTGGGTGGAGGGGTGTGTGTGTGTGTGGGCGGAGGGGTGTGTGTGTGTGTGTGTTGGCAAAGGGGTGTGTCTGTGTGGGAGGAGTCGTGTTTGTTTGTGTGTCTCTGGGTGGAGGTGTGTGTGTGTGCGCGTGTGGGCGGAGGGGTGAGTGTGTGCATGTGTGTGTGTGTGTATGTGTGCGGGCGGAGTGGTGTGTGTGTGTGTGTGTGTGGGCGGAGGGGTGTGTGTGTGTGTGTGTGTGGGCGGAGGGGTGTGTGTGTGTGTGTGTTTTTGTGTGTGTGTGTGGGCGGAGGGGCATGTGTGTGTGGGCGGAGGGGTGTGTGAGTGTGTGTGGGCGGAGGGGTGTGTGTGTGTGTGGGCGGAGGGTCTGTGAGTGTGTCTGTGGGCGGAGGGGTCTGTGAGTGTGTCTGTGGGCGGAGGGGTGTGTCTTTGTGGGAGGATTGGTGTTTGTTTCTGTGTCTCTGGGTGGAGGGGTGTGTGTGTGCACATGTGGGCGGAGTGGCGTGTGTGTGTGTGTGTGGGCGGAGTGGTTTATGTGCGTGTGGGTGGAGGGATGTGTGTGCGTGTGGGCGGAGGGTTGTGTCTGTGTGGGAATAGGAGTGTTTGTGTGTGTGTGTGTGGGCGGAGGGGTGTGTGTGTGTGTGGGCGGAGGGGTGTGTGTGTGTGTGGGCGTAGGGGTGTGTGAGTGTGTGTGCAGAGGGGTGTGTGTGTGTGTGTGGGCGGAGGAGTGTTTGTGTGTGTGTGTGGGCGGAGGAGTGTGAGTGTGTGTGTGTATGTCAGCTGAGAGGTGTGTGTGTGTGTGTGTGGGCAGAGAGGTGTGTATGTGTGGGCTGTGCGGTGTGTGCGTCTGGGCGGAGGGATGTGTGTGTGGGCGGAGTGGTTTATGTGCGTGTGGGTGGAGGGATGTGTGTGTGTGTGGGCGGATGGGTGTGTCTGTGTGGGCGGATGGGTGTGTCTGTGTGGGCGGAGAGGTGTGTGCGTGTGTGGGCGGACGGGTGTGTGTGTGTGTGTGTGTGGGCGGAGGGGTGTGTGTGTGTGTGTGTGTGGGCGGAGAGGGGTGTGTGTGTATGGGCGGAGGTGTGTGTGTTTGTGTGTGTGTGGGCGGAGGTGTCTGTGTGTGTGTTTGTGGGCTGAAGGGTGTGTGTGTATGTGGGCGGAGGGGTCTGTGTGTGTGTGTGTGTGTGTGTGTGTGTGTGTGTGTGTGTGAGCGGAGGGGTGTGTGTGTGGGAGGGGAGGGGTGTGTGTGTGTGTGTGTGTGTGTGTGTGTGTGTGTGTGTGTGTGTGTGTGTGTGGTCGAAGCGTTGTGTGCGTGTGGGCGGGGGGGTCTGTGTGCGTCTGTGGACGGAGGTGTGTTTCTGTGTGTGTCGGCTGAGGGGTGTGTGTGTGTGTGGGCAGAGAGGAGTGTTTGTGTGGGCAGCGGGGTGTGTTTGTGTGGGCAGTGGGGTGGGTGTGTGTGGGCGGAGATGTGTGTGTGGGCAGAGGGCCGTGTGTGTGTGGGCGGAGGGGTGTGTGGGCGGAGGGGCATGTGTGTGTGTGGGTGGAGGGGCATGTGTGTGTGTGGGTGGAGGGGCATGTGTGTGTGTGGGTGGAGGGGCGTGTGTGTGTGTGGGCGGAGGGGTGTGTGTGTGTGGGCGGAGGGGTGTGTGTGTGTGTGGGCGGAGGGGTGTGTGTGTGTGTGTGGGCGGAGGGGCATGTGTGTGTGTGGGTGGAAGGGTTTGTGTGTGGGCAGAGGGGAGTGTGTGTGTGTGGGCGGAGGAGTGTGTGTGTGTGAGTGTGGGCAGAGGGGGGTGTGTGTGTGTGAAAGGAGGGGTGTTTGTGGGTGTGTTTGGGCGGAGGGGTGTTTCTGTGTGGGAGGAGGGGTGTTTGTGTGTCTGTGGGCAGAGGGGAGTGTGTGTGTGTCTGTTGGCGGAGGGGTGTGTGTGTCTGTGGTTGGAAGGGTGTGTGTGTGTGTGTGGGCGGATGGGTTTGTGTGTGTGTGGGCAGAGAGGTGTGTGTGTTTGTGGGTGGGCGGAGGGTTGGGTGCGTGTGGGCGGAGTGGTGTGTGTGTGGGCCGAGGGGCGTGTGTGTGTGGGCGGAGAGGCGTGCGTGTGTGTCTGCGGAGGGGTGTGTGTGGGCAGAGGTGTGTGTGTGCATGTGGGCGGAGGGGTGTGTGCGTGTGGGCGGAGGGTTGTGTCTGTGTGGGAATAGGAGTGTTTGTGTGTGTGTCTGTGGGCGGAGGGGTGTGTATGTGTGTGTGGGCGGAGGGGTGTGTGTGTGTGTGTGGGCGGAGGGGTGTGTGTGTGTGTGGGCGGAGGGATGTGTGGGTCTGTGGGCGGAGGGGTGTGTGTGTGTGTGTGTGGGCGGAGTGGTGTTTGTGTGTCTGTGGGCAGAGGGGAGTGTGTGTGTGTCTGTTGGCGGAGGGGTGTGTGTGTCTGTGGTTGGAAGAGTGTGTGTGTGTGTGTGTGTGTGTGGGCGGATGGGTGTGTGTGTGTGCGCGGGTGGGTGGGTGTGTGTGTGTGGAGGGGTGTGGTGTGTGGGCGGAGGGATTTATGTGTGTGTGTGGGCGGAGGGGTGTGTGTGTATGTGGCCAGAGGGGTGTGTGTGTGGCCGGAGGGGTGTGTGTGTGGGCGGAGGGGTGTGTGTGTGTGTGGGCGGAGGGGTGTGTGTGTATGTAGGCGTTGATGTGTCCGTGGCCGGAGGGGTGTGTGTGTGGGCGGAGGAGTGTGTGTGTATGTAGGCAGTGATGTGTCTGTGGGCGGAGAGGTGAGTGTGTGTGTGTGTGGGCGGTGGGGTGTGTGTGTGTTTGTGGGCGGAGGGGTGTGTGTGTGTGTGGGCGGAGGGGTGTGTGTGTGTTTGTGGGCGGAGGAATGTGTGTGTGTGTGGGCGGAGGGGTGTGTGTGTGCGTGTGCGTGTGTGGGCGGACGGGTGTGTATGTGTGTGTGTGTGTGTGGGCGGACGGGTGTGTGTGTGTGTGTGTGGGCGGACGAGTGAGTGTGTGTGTGTGTGTGTGTGTGTGTGGGCGGAGGGTTGTGTGCGTGTGGGTGGGGGGGTCTGTGTGCGTCTGTGGGCGGAGATGTGTTTGTGTGTGTGTCGGCTGAGGGGTGTGTGTGTGTGTGGGCAGAGAGGAGTGTTTGTGTAGGCAGTGGGGTGGGTGTGTGTGGGCAGAGGGGTGTGTGTGGGCGGAGGTGTGTGTGTGGGCAGAGGGCCGTGTGTGTGTGTGGGCGGAGGGGCGTGTGTGTGTGTGTGTGGGCGGAGGGGCGTGTGTGTGTGTGGGCGGAGGGGCATGTGTGTGGGCGGAGGTGTATGTGTGTCTGTGTGTGTGTATGTATGTGGGCGGTTGTGTGTGTGTGTCTGTGGGTGGAGGGGTGTGTGTGTGTGTGGGCGGAGGGGTCGGTGTGTGTGTGGGCGGAGGGGTGTGTGTGTGTGTGTGTTGGCAAAGGGGTGTGTCTGTGTGGGAGGAGTCGTGTTTGTTTGTGTGTCTCTGGGTGGAGGTGTGTGTGTGTGCGCGTGTGGGCGGAGGGGTGAGTGTGTGCATGTGTGTGTGTGTGTATGTGTGCGGGCGGAGTGGTGTGTGTGTGTGTGTGTGTGGGCGGAGGGGTGTGTGTGTGTGTGTGTGTGGGCGGAGGGGTGTGTGTGTGTGTGTGTTTTTGTGTGTGTGTGTGGGCGGAGGGGCATGTGTGTGTGTGGGCGGAGGGGTGTGTGAGTGTGTGTGGGCGGAGGGGTGTGTGTGTGTGTGGGCGGAGGGTCTGTGAGTGTGTCTGTGGGCGGAGGGGTCTGTGAGTGTGTCTGTGGGCGGAGGGGTGTGTCTTTGTGGGAGGATTGGTGTTTGTTTCTGTGTCTCTGGGTGGAGGGGTGTGTGTGTGCACATGTGGGCGGAGTGGCGTGTGTGTGTGTGTGGGCGGTGTGGTTTATGTGCGTGTGGGTGGAGGGATGTGTGTGCGTGTGGGCGGAGGGTTGTGTCTGTGTGGGAATAGGAGTGTTTGTGTGTGTGTCTGTGGGCGGAGGGGTGTGTGTGTGTGTGTGGGCGGAGGGGTGTGTGTGTGTGTGGGCGTAGGGGTGTGTGAGTGTGTTTGCAGAGGGGTGTGTGTGTGTGTGTGTGGGCGGAGGAGTGTTTGTGTGTGTGTGTGGGCGGAGGAGTGTGAGTGTGTGTGTGTATGTCAGCTGAGAGGTGTGTGTGTGTGTGGGCAGAGAGGTGTGTATGTGTGGGCTGTGCGGTGTGTGCGTCTGGGCGGAGGGATGTGTGTGTGTGTGTGTGTGGGCGGAGTGGTTTATGTGCGTGTGGGTGGAGGGATGTGTGTGTGTGTGGGCGGATGGGTGTGTCTGTGTGGGCGGATGGGTGTGTCTGTGTGGGCGGAGGGGTGTGTACGTGTGTGGGCGGACGGGTGTGTGTGTGTGTGTGTGTGTGGGCGGAGGGGTGTGTGTGTGTGTGTGTGTGGGCGGAGAGGGGTGTGTGTGTATGGGCGGAGGTGTGTGTGTTTGTGTGTGTGTGGGCGGAGGTGTCTGTGTGTGTGTGTGTGGGCTGAAGGGTGTGTGTGTATGTGGGCGGAGGGGTCTGTGTGTGTGTGTGTGTGTGTGTGTGTGTGTGTGTGTGTGAGCGGAGGGGTGTGTGTGTGGGAGGGGAGGGGTGTGTGTGTGTGTGTGGGCGGAGGTGCCTGTGTGTGTGTGTGTGTGTGTGTGTGTGTGGTCGAAGCGTTGTGTGCGTGTGGGCGGGGGGGTCTGTGTGCGTCTGTGGACGGAGGTGTGTTTCTGTGTGTGTCGGCTGAGGGGTGTGTGTGTGTGTGGGCAGAGAGGAGTGTTTGTGTGGGCAGCGGGGTGGGTGTGTGTGGGCAGAGGGGTGTGTGTGGGCGGAGGTGTGTGTGTGGGCAGAGGTGTGTGTGTGGGCATGGGCCGTGTGTGTGTGGGCGGAGGGGCGTGTGGGCGGAGGGGCATGTGTGTGTGTGGGTGGAGGCGCGTGTGTGTGTGGGTGGAGGGGCATGTGTGTGTGTGGGTGGAGGGGCGTGTGTGTGTGTGGGCGGAGGGGTGTGTGTGTGTGGGCGGAGGGGTGTGTGTGTGTGTGGGCGGAGGGGTGTGTGTGTGTGTGTGGGCGGAGGGGCATGTGTGTGTGTGGGCGGAAGGGTTTATGTGTGTGTGGGCAGAGGGGAGTGTGTGTGTGTGGGCGGAGGAGTGTGTGTGTGTGAGTGTGGGCAGGGGGGGGTGTGTGTGTGTGAAAGGAGGGGTGTTTGTGGGTGTGTTTGGGCGGAGGGGTGTTTCTGTGTGGGAGGAGGGGTGTTTGTGTGTCTGTGGGCAGAGGGGAGTGTGTTTGTGTCTGTTGGCGGAGGGGTGTGTGTGTCTGTGGTTGGAAGGGTGTGTGTGTGTGTGTGGGCGGATGGGTTTGTGTGTGTGTGGGCAGAGAGGTGTGTGTGTTTGTGTGTGGGCGGAGGGTTGGGTGCGTGTGGGCGGAGTGGTGTGTGTGTGGGCCGAGGGGCGTGTGTGTGTGGGCGGAGAGGCGTGCGTGTGTGTCTGCGGAGGGGTGTGTGTGGGCAGAGGTGTGTGTGTGCATGTGGGCGGAGGGGTGTGTGCGTGTGGGCGGAGGGTTGTGTCTGTGTGGGAATAGGAGTGTTTGTGTGTGTGTCTGTGGGCGGAGGGGTGTGTATGTGTGTGTGGGCGGAGGGGTGTGTGTATGTGTGTGTGGGCGGAGGGGTGTGTGTGTGTGTGGGCGGAGGGATGTGTGGGTCTGTGGGCGGAGGGGTGTGTGTGTGTGTGTGTGTGGGCGGATTGGTGTTTGTGTGTCTGTGGGCAGAGGGGAGTGTGTGTGTGTCTGTTGGCGGAGGGGTGTGTGTGTCTGTGGTTGGAAGAGTGTGTGTGTGTGTGTGTGTGTGGGCGGATGGGTGTGTGTGTGTGTGTGGGCGGACGGGTGTGTGTGTGTGTGTGTGTGTGTGTGTGTGTGTGTGTGTGTGTGTGTGTGTGTGTGTGTGTGTGTGTGCGGACGGGTGTGTGTGTGTGTGTGTGTGTGGGCGGACGTGTGTGTGTGTGTGTGTGTGTGTGGGCGGACGGGTGTGTGTGTTTGTGTGTGTGTGGGCGGAGGTGTCTGTGTGTGTGTGTATGGGCGGAGGGGTGTGTGTGTGTGTGTGTGTGTGTGTGTGTGTGGGCGGAGGGGTGTGTGTGTGTGTGGGCGGAGGGGTGTGTGTGTGTGTGGGCGGAGGGGTGTGTGTGTGTGGGCGGAGGGGTGTGTGTGTGTGTGTGTGGGCAGAGGGGTGTGTGTGTGTGTGTTGGCGGAGGGGTGTGTGTGTGTGGGTGTGTGTGTGGGCAGAGGGGTGTGTGTGTGTGTGTGGGCGGAGGGGAGTGTGTGTGTGTGGGTGTGTGTGTGGGCGGAGGGGAGTGTGTGTGTGTGTGGGCAGAGGGGTGTGTGTGTGTGTGTGGGCGGAGGGGTGTGTGTGTGTGAGAGTGCGGGCGGAGGGGGGGTGTGTGTGTGTGAAAGGAGGGGTTTTTGTGGGTGTGTGTTTGGGCAGAGGGGTGTGTCTGTGTGGGAGGAGGGGTGTTTGTGTGTCTGTGGGCGGAGGGGAGTGTGTGTGTGTCTGTTGGCGGAGGGGTGTGTGTGTCTGTGGGCGGAAGGGTGTGTGTGTGTGCAGAGGTGTGTGTGTGTGTGTATGTGTGTGTATGTGTGTGTGTGTGTGTGTGTGTGCGAAGGTATCTGTGTGTTTGAGTGTGTGTGTGTGTGGGCGGAAGGGTGTGTGTGTGTGTGTGTTTGCGGAGCGGTGTGTGTGTGTGTGTGTCGGCCGAGAGGTGTGTGTGTGTGTGTGTCGGCCGAGAGGTGTCTGAGTGTGTGGGCGGAGGGGTGTGTGTGTGTGTGGGCGGAGTGGTGTGTGTGTGTGTGTGGGCGGAGGGTCTGTGAGTGTGTCTGTGGGCGGAGGGGTCTTTGTGTGTGTGTGTGTTGGCGGAGGTGTGTGTCTGTGTGGGAGGAGCGGTGTTTGTTTGTGTGTGGCCAGGGGGGTGCGCGTGTGTGTGGGCGGAGGGGTATGTGTGTCAGTGTCGGCGGAGGGGTGTGTGTGTGTGGGCGGAGGGGTGTGTGTGTGTGTGTGGGCGGAGGGGTGTGTGTGTGTGTGTGGGCGGAGGGGTGTGTGTGTGTGTGGGCTGAGAGTTGTGTGTGTGTTGTGTGGGCGGAGGGTTGGGTGCGTGTGTGCGGAGGGGTGTGTGTGTGTGTGGGTGGAGGGGCGTGTGTGTGTGGGCGGAGGGGTGTGTGTGTGTGTGTGTGGGCGGAGGGGCGTGTGTGAGGGCGGAGCGGTGTGCGTCTGTGTGAGGAGGGGTGTGTGTGTGTGTGTGTGTGTGGGCGGAGGGGCGTGTGTGTGTGTGGGCGGAGGGGCGTGTGTGTGTGTGGGCGGAGGGGTGTGTGAGTGTGTGGGCGTAGGGGTGTGTGAGTGTGTGGGCGGAGGGGTGTGTGTGTGTGTGGGCGGAGGGGCGTGTGTGTGTGTGTGTGTGTGGGCGGAGGGGTGTGTGTGTGTGGGTGTGTGTGTGGGCGGAGGGGTGTGTGTGTGTGGGCAGAGGGGTGTGTGTGTGTGTGAGTGTGGGCGGAGGGGGGTGTGTGTGTGTGAAAGGAGGGGTGTTTGTGGGTGTGTGTTTGGGCGGAGGGGTGTGTCTGTGTGGGAGGAGGGGTGTTTGTGTGTCTGTGGGCAGAGGGGAGTGTGTGTGTGTCTGTTGGCGGAGGGGTGTGTGTGTCTGTGGTTGGAAGAATGTGTGTGTGTGTGTGTGGGCGGATGGGTGTGTGTGTGCGCGGGTGGGTGGGTGTGTGTGTGTGTGTGGGCGGACGGGTGCGTGTGTGTGTGTGTGTGCGGACGGGTGTGTGTGTGTGTGTGTGTGTGTGTGGGCGGACGGGTGTGTGTGTGTGTGTGTGTGTGTGTGTGTGTGGGCGGACGGGTGTGTGTGTTTGTGTGTGTGGGCGGAGGTGTCTGTGTGTGTGTGTGTATGGGCGGAGGGGTGTGTGTGTGTGTGTGTGTGTGTGTGTGTGTGTGTGTGTGTGTGTGTGTGGGCGGAGGGGTATGTGTGTGTGGGTGTGTGTGTGGGCGGAGGAGTGTGTGTGTGTGAGTGTGGGCGGAGGGGTGTGTGTGTGTGTGTGTGAGTGTGGGCGGAGAGGGGTGTTTGTGTGTGAAAGGAGGGGTGTTTGTGGGTGTGTGTTTGGGCGGAGGGGTGTGTCTGTGTGGGAGGAGGGGTGTTTGTGTGTCTGTGGGCAGAGGGGAGTGTGTGTGTGTCTGTTGGCGGAGGGGTGTGTGTGTCTGTGGTTGGAAGGGTGTGTGTGTGTGTGTGTGTGGGCGGATGGGTGTGTGTGTGTGTGGGCCGAGAGGTGTGTGTGTTTGTGTGTGGGCGGAGGGTTGGGTGCATGTGGGCGGAGTGGTGTGTGTGTGGGCCGAGGGGCGTGTGTGTGTGGGCGGAGAGACGTGCGTGTGTGTCTGCGGAGGGGTGTGTGTGGGCCGAGGTGTGTGTGTGCATGTGGGCAGAGGGGTGTGTGCGTGTGGGCGGAGGGTTGTGTCTGTGTGGGAATAGGAGTGTTTGTGTGTGTGTCTGTGGGAGGAGGGGTGTGTGTGTGTGTGTGGGCGGAGGGGTGTGTGTGTGTGTGTGTGGGCGGAGGGGTGTGTGTGTGTGTGGGCGGAGGGATGTGTGTGTCTGTGGGCGGAGGGGTGTGTGTGTGTGTGGGCGGAGGGGTGTGTGTGTGTGTGTGGGCGGAGGGGAGTGTGTGTGTGTGGGCGGAGGGGTGTGTGTGTGTGTGTGGGCGGAGGGGTGTGTGTGTGTGTGTGGGCGGAGGGGTGTGTGTGTGTGTGTGGGCGGAGGGGTGTGTGTGTGTGTGGGCGGAGGGGTGTGTGTGTATGTAGGCGTTGATGTGTCCGTGGCCGGAGGGGTGTGTGTGTGGGCGGAGGAGTGTGTGTGTATGTAGGCAGTGATGTGTCTGTGGGCGGAGAGGTGAGTGTGTGTGTGTGTGGGCGGTGGGGTGTGTGTGTGTTTGTGGGCGGAGGGGTGTGTGTGTGTGTGGGCGGAGGGGTGTGTGTGTGTTTGTGGGCGGAGGAATGTGTGTGTGTGTGGGCGGAGGGGTTTGTGTGTGCGTGTGCGTGTGTGGGCGGACGGGTGTGTATGTGTGTGTGTGTGTGTGGGCGGACGGGTGTGTGTGTGTGTGTGTGGGCGGACGAGTGAGTGTGTGTGTGTGTGTGTGTGTGTGTGTGTGGGCGGAGGGTTGTGTGCGTGTGGGTGGGGGGGTCTGTGTGCGTCTGTGGGCGGAGATGTGTTTGTGTGTGTGTCGGCTGAGGGGTGTGTGTGTGTGTGGGCAGAGAGGAGTGTTTGTGTGGGCAGTGGGGTGGGTGTGTGTGGGCAGAGGGGTGTGTGTGGGCGGAGGTGTGTGTGTGGGCAGAGGGCCGTGTGTGTGTGTGGGCGGAGGGGCGTGTGTGTGTGTGTGTGGGCGGAGGGGCGTGTGTGTGTGTGGGCGGAGGGTCTGTGAGTGTGTCTGTGGGCGGAGGGGTCTGTGAGTGTGTCTGTGGGCGGAGGGGTGTGTCTTTGTGGGAGGATTGGTGTTTGTTTCTGTGTCTCTGGGTGGAGGGGTGTGTGTGTGCACATGTGGGCGGAGTGGCGTGTGTGTGTGTGTGTGGGCGGAGTGGTTTATGTGCGTGTGGGTGGAGGGATGTGTGTGCGTGTGGGCGGAGGGTTGTGTCTGTGTGGGAATAGGAGTGTTTGTGTGTGTGTGTGTGGGCGGAGGGGTGTGTGTGTGTGTGGGCGGAGGGGTGTGTGTGTGTGTGGGCGTAGGGGTGTGTGAGTGTGTGTGCAGAGGGGTGTGTGTGTGTGTGTGGGCGGAGGAGTGTTTGTGTGTGTGTGTGGGCGGAGGAGTGTGAGTGTGTGTGTGTATGTCAGCTGAGAGGTGTGTGTGTGTGTGTGTGGGCAGAGAGGTGTGTATGTGTGGGCTGTGCGGTGTGTGCGTCTGGGCGGAGGGATGTGTGTGTGGGCGGAGTGGTTTATGTGCGTGTGGGTGGAGGGATGTGTGTGTGTGTGGGCGGATGGGTGTGTCTGTGTGGGCGGATGGGTGTGTCTGTGTGGGCGGAGAGGTGTGTGCGTGTGTGGGCGGACGGGTGTGTGTGTGTGTGTGTGTGGGCGGAGGGGTGTGTGTGTGTGTGTGTGTGGGCGGAGAGGGGTGTGTGTGTATGGGCGGAGGTGTGTGTGTTTGTGTGTGTGTGGGCGGAGGTGTCTGTGTGTGTGTTTGTGGGCTGAAGGGTGTGTGTGTATGTGGGCGGAGGGGTGTGTGTGTGTGTGTGTGTGTGTGTGTGTGTGTGTGTGTGTGAGCGGAGGGGTGTGTGTGTGGGAGGGGAGGGGTGTGTGTGTGTGTGTGTGTGTGTGTGTGTGTGTGTGTGTGTGTGTGTGTGTGTGTGGTCGAAGCGTTGTGTGCGTGTGGGCGGGGGGGGTCTGTGTGCGTCTGTGGACGGAGGTGTGTTTCTGTGTGTGTCGGCTGAGGGGTGTGTGTGTGTGTGGGCAGAGAGGAGTGTTTGTGTGGGCAGCGGGGTGTGTTTGTGTGGGCAGTGGGGTGGGTGTGTGTGGGCGGAGATGTGTGTGTGGGCAGAGGGCCGTGTGTGTGTGGGCGGAGGGGTGTGTGGGCGGAGGGGCATGTGTGTGTGTGGGTGGAGGGGCATGTGTGTGTGTGGGTGGAGGGGCATGTGTGTGTGTGGGTGGAGGGGCGTGTGTGTGTGTGGGCGGAGGGGTGTGTGTGTGTGGGCGGAGGGGTGTGTGTGTGTGTGGGCGGAGGGGTGTGTGTGTGTGTGTGGGCGGAGGGGCATGTGTGTGTGTGGGTGGAAGGGTTTGTGTGTGGGCAGAGGGGAGTGTGTGTGTGTGGGCGGAGGAGTGTGTGTGTGTGAGTGTGGGCAGAGGGGGGTGTGTGTGTGTGAAAGGAGGGGTGTTTGTGGGTGTGTTTGGGCGGAGGGGTGTTTCTGTGTGGGAGGAGGGGTGTTTGTGTGTCTGTGGGCAGAGGGGAGTGTGTGTGTGTCTGTTGGCGGAGGGGTGTGTGTGTCTGTGGTTGGAAGGGTGTGTGTGTGTGTGTGGGCGGATGGGTTTGTGTGTGTGTGGGCAGAGAGGTGTGTGTGTTTGTGGGTGGGCGGAGGGTTGGGTGCGTGTGGGCGGAGTGGTGTGTGTGTGGGCCGAGGGGCGTGTGTGTGTGGGCGGAGAGGCGTGCGTGTGTGTCTGCGGAGGGGTGTGTGTGGGCAGAGGTGTGTGTGTGCATGTGGGCGGAGGGGTGTGTGCGTGTGGGCGGAGGGTTGTGTCTGTGTGGGAATAGGAGTGTTTGTGTGTGTGTCTGTGGGCGGAGGGGTGTGTATGTGTGTGTGGGCGGAGGGGTGTGTGTGTGTGTGTGGGCGGAGGGGTGTGTGTGTGTGTGGGCGGAGGGATGTGTGGGTCTGTGGGCGGAGGGGTGTGTGTGTGTGTGTGTGGGCGGAGTGGTGTTTGTGTGTCTGTGGGCAGAGGGGAGTGTGTGTGTGTCTGTTGGCGGAGGGGTGTGTGTGTCTGTGGTTGGAAGAGTGTGTGTGTGTGTGTGTGTGTGTGGGCGGATGGGTGTGTGTGTGTGCGCGGGTGGGTGGGTGTGTGTGTGTGGAGGGGTGTGGTGTGTGGGCGGAGGGATTTATGTGTGTGTGTGGGCGGAGGGGTGTGTGTGTATGTGGCCAGAGGGGTGTGTGTGTGGCCGGAGGGGTGTGTGTGTGGGCGGAGGGGTGTGTGTGTGTGTGGGCGGAGGGGTGTGTGTGTATGTAGGCGTTGATGTGTCCGTGGCCGGAGGGGTGTGTGTGTGGGCGGAGGAGTGTGTGTGTATGTAGGCAGTGATGTGTCTGTGGGCGGAGAGGTGAGTGTGTGTGTGTGTGGGCGGTGGGGTGTGTGTGTGTTTGTGGGCGGAGGGGTGTGTGTGTGTGTGGGCGGAGGGGTGTGTGTGTGTTTGTGGGCGGAGGAATGTGTGTGTGTGTGGGCGGAGGGGTGTGTGTGTGCGTGTGCGTGTGTGGGCGGACGGGTGTGTATGTGTGTGTGTGTGTGTGGGCGGACGGGTGTGTGTGTGTGTGTGTGGGCGGACGAGTGAGTGTGTGTGTGTGTGTGTGTGTGTGTGGGCGGAGGGTTGTGTGCGTGTGGGTGGGGGGGTCTGTGTGCGTCTGTGGGCGGAGATGTGTTTGTGTGTGTGTCGGCTGAGGGGTGTGTGTGTGTGTGGGCAGAGAGGAGTGTTTGTGTAGGCAGTGGGGTGGGTGTGTGTGGGCAGAGGGGTGTGTGTGGGCGGAGGTGTGTGTGTGGGCAGAGGGCCGTGTGTGTGTGTGGGCGGAGGGGCGTGTGTGTGTGTGTGTGGGCGGAGGGGCGTGTGTGTGTGTGGGCGGAGGGGCATGTGTGTGGGCGGAGGTGTATGTGTGTCTGTGTGTGTGTATGTATGTGGGCGGTTGTGTGTGTGTGTCTGTGGGTGGAGGGGTGTGTGTGTGTGTGGGCGGAGGGGTCGGTGTGTGTGTGGGCGGAGGGGTGTGTGTGTGTGTGTGTTGGCAAAGGGGTGTGTCTGTGTGGGAGGAGTCGTGTTTGTTTGTGTGTCTCTGGGTGGAGGTGTGTGTGTGTGCGCGTGTGGGCGGAGGGGTGAGTGTGTGCATGTGTGTGTGTGTGTATGTGTGCGGGCGGAGTGGTGTGTGTGTGTGTGTGTGTGGGCGGAGGGGTGTGTGTGTGTGTGTGTGTGGGCGGAGGGGTGTGTGTGTGTGTGTGTTTTTGTGTGTGTGTGTGGGCGGAGGGGCATGTGTGTGTGTGGGCGGAGGGGTGTGTGAGTGTGTGTGGGCGGAGGGGTGTGTGTGTGTGTGGGCGGAGGGTCTGTGAGTGTGTCTGTGGGCGGAGGGGTCTGTGAGTGTGTCTGTGGGCGGAGGGGTGTGTCTTTGTGGGAGGATTGGTGTTTGTTTCTGTGTCTCTGGGTGGAGGGGTGTGTGTGTGCACATGTGGGCGGAGTGGCGTGTGTGTGTGTGTGGGCGGTGTGGTTTATGTGCGTGTGGGTGGAGGGATGTGTGTGCGTGTGGGCGGAGGGTTGTGTCTGTGTGGGAATAGGAGTGTTTGTGTGTGTGTCTGTGGGCGGAGGGGTGTGTGTGTGTGTGTGGGCGGAGGGGTGTGTGTGTGTGTGGGCGTAGGGGTGTGTGAGTGTGTTTGCAGAGGGGTGTGTGTGTGTGTGTGTGGGCGGAGGAGTGTTTGTGTGTGTGTGTGGGCGGAGGAGTGTGAGTGTGTGTGTGTATGTCAGCTGAGAGGTGTGTGTGTGTGTGGGCAGAGAGGTGTGTATGTGTGGGCTGTGCGGTGTGTGCGTCTGGGCGGAGGGATGTGTGTGTGTGTGTGTGTGGGCGGAGTGGTTTATGTGCGTGTGGGTGGAGGGATGTGTGTGTGTGTGGGCGGATGGGTGTGTCTGTGTGGGCGGATGGGTGTGTCTGTGTGGGCGGATGGGTGTGTCTGTGTGGGCGGAGGGGTGTGTACGTGTGTGGGCGGACGGGTGTGTGTGTGTGTGTGTGTGTGGGCGGAGGGGTGTGTGTGTGTGTGTGTGTGGGCGGAGAGGGGTGTGTGTGTATGGGCGGAGGTGTGTGTGTTTGTGTGTGTGTGGGCGGAGGTGTCTGTGTGTGTGTGTGTGGGCTGAAGGGTGTGTGTGTATGTGGGCGGAGGGGTCTGTGTGTGTGTGTGTGTGTGTGTGTGTGTGTGTGTGTGTGAGCGGAGGGGTGTGTGTGTGGGAGGGGAGGGGTGTGTGTGTGTGTGTGGGCGGAGGTGCCTGTGTGTGTGTGTGTGTGTGTGTGGTCGAAGCGTTGTGTGCGTGTGGGCGGGGGGGTCTGTGTGCGTCTGTGGACGGAGGTGTGTTTCTGTGTGTGTCGGCTGAGGGGTGTGTGTGTGTGTGGGCAGAGAGGAGTGTTTGTGTGGGCAGCGGGGTGGGTGTGTGTGGGCAGAGGGGTGTGTGTGGGCGGAGGTGTGTGTGTGGGCAGAGGTGTGTGTGTGGGCATGGGCCGTGTGTGTGTGGGCGGAGGGGCGTGTGGGCGGAGGGGCATGTGTGTGTGTGGGTGGAGGCGCGTGTGTGTGTGGGTGGAGGGGCATGTGTGTGTGTGGGTGGAGGGGCGTGTGTGTGTGTGGGCGGAGGGGTGTGTGTGTGTGGGCGGAGGGGTGTGTGTGTGTGTGGGCGGAGGGGTGTGTGTGTGTGTGTGGGCGGAGGGGCATGTGTGTGTGTGGGCGGAAGGGTTTATGTGTGTGTGGGCAGAGGGGAGTGTGTGTGTGTGGGCGGAGGAGTGTGTGTGTGTGAGTGTGGGCAGGGGGGGGTGTGTGTGTGTGAAAGGAGGGGTGTTTGTGGGTGTGTTTGGGCGGAGGGGTGTTTCTGTGTGGGAGGAGGGGTGTTTGTGTGTCTGTGGGCAGAGGGGAGTGTGTTTGTGTCTGTTGGCGGAGGGGTGTGTGTGTCTGTGGTTGGAAGGGTGTGTGTGTGTGTGTGGGCGGATGGGTTTGTGTGTGTGTGGGCAGAGAGGTGTGTGTGTTTGTGTGTGGGCGGAGGGTTGGGTGCGTGTGGGCGGAGTGGTGTGTGTGTGGGCCGAGGGGCGTGTGTGTGTGGGCGGAGAGGCGTGCGTGTGTGTCTGCGGAGGGGTGTGTGTGGGCAGAGGTGTGTGTGTGCATGTGGGCGGAGGGGTGTGTGCGTGTGGGCGGAGGGTTGTGTCTGTGTGGGAATAGGAGTGTTTGTGTGTGTGTCTGTGGGCGGAGGGGTGTGTATGTGTGTGTGGGCGGAGGGGTGTGTGTATGTGTGTGTGGGCGGAGGGGTGTGTGTGTGTGTGGGCGGAGGGATGTGTGGGTCTGTGGGCGGAGGGGTGTGTGTGTGTGTGTGTGTGGGCGGATTGGTGTTTGTGTGTCTGTGGGCAGAGGGGAGTGTGTGTGTGTCTGTTGGCGGAGGGGTGTGTGTGTCTGTGGTTGGAAGAGTGTGTGTGTGTGTGTGTGTGTGGGCGGATGGGTGTGTGTGTGGGCGGACGGGTGTGTGTGTGTGTGTGTGTGTGTGTGTGTGTGTGTGTGTGTGTGTGTGTGTGTGTGTGTGTGTGTGTGTGTGTGCGGACGGGTGTGTGTGTGTGTGTGTGTGTGGGCGGACGTGTGTGTGTGTGTGTGTGTGTGGGCGGACGGGTGTGTGTGTTTGTGTGTGTGTGGGCGGAGGTGTCTGTGTGTGTGTGTATGGGCGGAGGGGTGTGTGTGTGTGTGTGTGTGTGTGTGTGTGTGTGGGCGGAGGGGTGTGTGTGTGTGTGGGCGGAGGGGTGTGTGTGTGTGTGGGCGGAGGGGTGTGTGTGTGTGGGCGGAGGGGTGTGTGTGTGTGTGTGTGGGCAGAGGGGTGTGTGTGTGTGTGTTGGCGGAGGGGTGTGTGTGTGTGGGTGTGTGTGTGGGCAGAGGGGTGTGTGTGTGTGTGTGGGCGGAGGGGAGTGTGTGTGTGTGGGTGTGTGTGTGGGCGGAGGGGAGTGTGTGTGTGTGTGGGCAGAGGGGTGTGTGTGTGTGTGTGGGCGGAGGGGTGTGTGTGTGTGAGAGTGCGGGCGGAGGGGGGGTGTGTGTGTGTGAAAGGAGGGGTTTTTGTGGGTGTGTGTTTGGGCAGAGGGGTGTGTCTGTGTGGGAGGAGGGGTGTTTGTGTGTCTGTGGGCGGAGGGGAGTGTGTGTGTGTCTGTTGGCGGAGGGGTGTGTGTGTCTGTGGGCGGAAGGGTGTGTGTGTGTGCAGAGGTGTGTGTGTGTGTGTATGTGTGTGTATGTGTGTGTGTGTGTGTGTGTGTGCGAAGGTATCTGTGTGTTTGAGTGTGTGTGTGTGTGGGCGGAAGGGTGTGTGTGTGTGTGTGTTTGCGGAGCGGTGTGTGTGTGTGTGTGTCGGCCGAGAGGTGTGTGTGTGTGTGTGTCGGCCGAGAGGTGTCTGAGTGTGTGGGCGGAGGGGTGTGTGTGTGTGTGGGCGGAGTGGTGTGTGTGTGTGTGTGGGCGGAGGGTCTGTGAGTGTGTCTGTGGGCGGAGGGGTCTTTGTGTGTGTGTGTTGGCGGAGGTGTGTGTCTGTGTGGGAGGAGCGGTGTTTGTTTGTGTGTGGCCAGGGGGGTGCGCGTGTGTGTGGGCGGAGGGGTATGTGTGTCAGTGTCGGCGGAGGGGTGTGTGTGTGTGGGCGGAGGGGTGTGTGTGTGTGTGTGGGCGGAGGGGTGTGTGTGTGTGTGTGGGCGGAGGGGTGTGTGTGTGTGTGGGCTGAGAGTTGTGTGTGTGTTGTGTGGGCGGAGGGTTGGGTGCGTGTGTGCGGAGGGGTGTGTGTGTGTGTGGGTGGAGGGGCGTGTGTGTGTGGGCGGAGGGGTGTGTGTGTGTGTGTGTGGGCGGAGGGGCGTGTGTGAGGGCGGAGCGGTGTGCGTCTGTGTGAGGAGGGGTGTGTGTGTGTGTGTGTGTGTGGGCGGAGGGGCGTGTGTGTGTGTGGGCGGAGGGGCGTGTGTGTGTGTGGGCGGAGGGGTGTGTGAGTGTGTGGGCGTAGGGGTGTGTGAGTGTGTGGGCGGAGGGGTGTGTGTGTGTGTGGGCGGAGGGGCGTGTGTGTGTGTGTGTGTGTGGGCGGAGGGGTGTGTGTGTGTGGGTGTGTGTGTGGGCGGAGGGGTGTGTGTGTGTGGGCAGAGGGGTGTGTGTGTGTGTGAGTGTGGGCGGAGGGGGGTGTGTGTGTGTGAAAGGAGGGGTGTTTGTGGGTGTGTGTTTGGGCGGAGGGGTGTGTCTGTGTGGGAGGAGGGGTGTTTGTGTGTCTGTGGGCAGAGGGGAGTGTGTGTGTGTCTGTTGGCGGAGGGGTGTGTGTGTCTGTGGTTGGAAGAATGTGTGTGTGTGTGTGTGGGCGGATGGGTGTGTGTGTGCGCGGGTGGGTGGGTGTGTGTGTGTGTGTGGGCGGACGGGTGCGTGTGTGTGTGTGTGTGCGGACGGGTGTGTGTGTGTGTGTGTGTGTGTGTGGGCGGACGGGTGTGTGTGTGTGTGTGTGTGTGTGTGTGTGTGGGCGGACGGGTGTGTGTGTTTGTGTGTGTGGGCGGAGGTGTCTGTGTGTGTGTGTGTATGGGCGGAGGGGTGTGTGTGTGTGTGTGTGTGTGTGTGTGTGTGTGTGTGTGTGTGTGTGTGGGCGGAGGGGTATGTGTGTGTGGGTGTGTGTGTGGGCGGAGGAGTGTGTGTGTGTGAGTGTGGGCGGAGGGGTGTGTGTGTGTGTGTGTGAGTGTGGGCGGAGAGGGGTGTTTGTGTGTGAAAGGAGGGGTGTTTGTGGGTGTGTGTTTGGGCGGAGGGGTGTGTCTGTGTGGGAGGAGGGGTGTTTGTGTGTCTGTGGGCAGAGGGGAGTGTGTGTGTGTCTGTTGGCGGAGGGGTGTGTGTGTCTGTGGTTGGAAGGGTGTGTGTGTGTGTGTGTGTGGGCGGATGGGTGTGTGTGTGTGTGGGCCGAGAGGTGTGTGTGTTTGTGTGTGGGCGGAGGGTTGGGTGCATGTGGGCGGAGTGGTGTGTGTGTGGGCCGAGGGGCGTGTGTGTGTGGGCGGAGAGACGTGCGTGTGTGTCTGCGGAGGGGTGTGTGTGGGCCGAGGTGTGTGTGTGCATGTGGGCAGAGGGGTGTGTGCGTGTGGGCGGAGGGTTGTGTCTGTGTGGGAATAGGAGTGTTTGTGTGTGTGTCTGTGGGAGGAGGGGTGTGTGTGTGTGTGTGGGCGGAGGGGTGTGTGTGTGTGTGTGTGGGCGGAGGGGTGTGTGTGTGTGTGGGCGGAGGGATGTGTGTGTCTGTGGGCGGAGGGGTGTGTGTGTGTGTGGGCGGAGGGGTGTGTGTGTGTGTGTGGGCGGAGGGGAGTGTGTGTGTGTGGGCGGAGGGGTGTGTGTGTGTGTGTGGGCGGAGGGGTGTGTGTGTGTGTGTGGGCGGAGGGGTGTGTGTGTGTGTGTGGGCGGAGGGGTGTGTGTGTGTGTGGGCGGAGGGGTGTGTGTGTATGTAGGCGTTGATGTGTCCGTGGCCGGAGGGGTGTGTGTGTGGGCGGAGGAGTGTGTGTGTATGTAGGCAGTGATGTGTCTGTGGGCGGAGAGGTGAGTGTGTGTGTGTGTGGGCGGTGGGGTGTGTGTGTGTTTGTGGGCGGAGGGGTGTGTGTGTGTGTGGGCGGAGGGGTGTGTGTGTGTTTGTGGGCGGAGGAATGTGTGTGTGTGTGGGCGGAGGGGTTTGTGTGTGCGTGTGCGTGTGTGGGCGGACGGGTGTGTATGTGTGTGTGTGTGTGTGGGCGGACGGGTGTGTGTGTGTGTGTGTGGGCGGACGAGTGAGTGTGTGTGTGTGTGTGTGTGTGTGTGTGTGGGCGGAGGGTTGTGTGCGTGTGGGTGGGGGGGTCTGTGTGCGTCTGTGGGCGGAGATGTGTTTGTGTGTGTGTCGGCTGAGGGGTGTGTGTGTGTGTGGGCAGAGAGGAGTGTTTGTGTGGGCAGTGGGGTGGGTGTGTGTGGGCAGAGGGGTGTGTGTGGGCGGAGGTGTGTGTGTGGGCAGAGGGCCGTGTGTGTGTGTGGGCGGAGGGGCGTGTGTGTGTGTGTGTGGGCGGAGGGGCGTGTGTGTGTGTGGGCGGAGGGTCTGTGAGTGTGTCTGTGGGCGGAGGGGTCTGTGAGTGTGTCTGTGGGCGGAGGGGTGTGTCTTTGTGGGAGGATTGGTGTTTGTTTCTGTGTCTCTGGGTGGAGGGGTGTGTGTGTGCACATGTGGGCGGAGTGGCGTGTGTGTGTGTGTGTGGGCGGAGTGGTTTATGTGCGTGTGGGTGGAGGGATGTGTGTGCGTGTGGGCGGAGGGTTGTGTCTGTGTGGGAATAGGAGTGTTTGTGTGTGTGTGTGTGGGCGGAGGGGTGTGTGTGTGTGTGGGCGGAGGGGTGTGTGTGTGTGTGGGCGTAGGGGTGTGTGAGTGTGTGTGCAGAGGGGTGTGTGTGTGTGTGTGGGCGGAGGAGTGTTTGTGTGTGTGTGTGGGCGGAGGAGTGTGAGTGTGTGTGTGTATGTCAGCTGAGAGGTGTGTGTGTGTGTGTGTGGGCAGAGAGGTGTGTATGTGTGGGCTGTGCGGTGTGTGCGTCTGGGCGGAGGGATGTGTGTGTGGGCGGAGTGGTTTATGTGCGTGTGGGTGGAGGGATGTGTGTGTGTGTGGGCGGATGGGTGTGTCTGTGTGGGCGGATGGGTGTGTCTGTGTGGGCGGAGAGGTGTGTGCGTGTGTGGGCGGACGGGTGTGTGTGTGTGTGTGTGTGGGCGGAGGGGTGTGTGTGTGTGTGTGTGTGGGCGGAGAGGGGTGTGTGTGTATGGGCGGAGGTGTGTGTGTTTGTGTGTGTGTGGGCGGAGGTGTCTGTGTGTGTGTTTGTGGGCTGAAGGGTGTGTGTGTATGTGGGCGGAGGGGTCTGTGTGTGTGTGTGTGTGTGTGTGTGTGTGTGTGTGTGTGTGAGCGGAGGGGTGTGTGTGTGGGAGGGGAGGGGTGTGTGTGTGTGTGTGTGTGTGTGTGTGTGTGTGTGTGTGTGTGTGTGTGTGTGTGTGTGTGTGTGGTCGAAGCGTTGTGTGCGTGTGGGCGGGGGGGTCTGTGTGCGTCTGTGGACGGAGGTGTGTTTCTGTGTGTGTCGGCTGAGGGGTGTGTGTGTGTGTGGGCAGAGAGGAGTGTTTGTGTGGGCAGCGGGGTGTGTTTGTGTGGGCAGTGGGGTGGGTGTGTGTGGGCGGAGATGTGTGTGTGGGCAGAGGGCCGTGTGTGTGTGGGCGGAGGGGTGTGTGGGCGGAGGGGCATGTGTGTGTGTGGGTGGAGGGGCATGTGTGTGTGTGGGTGGAGGGGCATGTGTGTGTGTGGGTGGAGGGGCGTGTGTGTGTGTGGGCGGAGGGGTGTGTGTGTGTGGGCGGAGGGGCATGTGTGTGTGTGGGCGGAGGGGTGTGTGAGTGTGTGTGGGCGGAGGGGTGTGTGTGTGTGTGGGCGGAGGGTCTGTGAGTGTGTCTGTGGGCGGAGGGGTCTGTGAGTGTGTCTGTGGGCGGAGGGGTGTGTCTTTGTGGGAGGATTGGTGTTTGTTTCTGTGTCTCTGGGTGGAGGGGTGTGTGTGTGCACATGTGGGCGGAGTGGCGTGTGTGTGTGTGTGGGCGGAGTGGTTTATGTGCGTGTGGGTGGAGGGATGTGTGTGCGTGTGGGCGGAGGGTTGTGTCTGTGTGGGAATAGGAGTGTTTGTGTGTGTGTCTGTGGGCGGAGGGGTGTGTGTGTGTGTGTGGGCGGAGGGGTGTGTGTGTGTGTGGGCGTAGGGGTGTGTGAGTGTGTTTGCAGAGGGGTGTGTGTGTGTGTGTGTGGGCGGAGGAGTGTTTGTGTGTGTGTGTGGGCGGAGGAGTGTGAGTGTGTGTGTGTATGTCAGCTGAGAGGTGTGTGTGTGTGTGTGTGTGGGCAGAGAGGTGTGTATGTGTGGGCTGTGCGGTGTGTGCGTCTGGGCGGAGGGATGTGTGTGTGTGTGTGTGTGGGCGGAGTGGTTTATGTGCATGTGGGTGGAGGGATGTGTGTGTGTGTGGGCGGATGGGTGTGTCTGTGTGGGCGGATGGGTGTGTCTGTGTGGGCGGAGGGGTGTGTGCCTGTGTGGGCGGACGGGTGTGTGTGTGTGTGTGTGGGCGGAGGGGTGTGTGTGTGTGTGTGTGTGGGCGGAGAGGGGTGTGTGTGTATGGGCGGAGGTGTGTGTGTTTGTGTGTGTGTGGGCGGAGGTGTCTGTGTGTGTGTGTGTGGGCTGAAGGGTGTGTGTGTATGTGGGCGGAGGGGTCTGTGTGTGTGTGTGTGTGTGTGTGTGTGTGGGAGGGGAGGGGTGTGTGTGTGTGTGTGGGCGGAGGTGCCTGTGTGTGTGTGTGTGTGTGTGGTCGAAGCGTTGTGTGCGTGTGGGCGGGTGGGTCTGTGTGCGTCTGTGGACGGAGGTGTGTTTCTGTGTGTGTCGGCTGAGGGGTGTGTGTGTGTGTGGGCAGAGAGGAGTGTTTGTGTGGGCAGCGGGGTGGGTGTGTGTGGGCAGAGGGGTGTGTGTGGGCGGAGGTGTGTGTGTGGGCAGAGGTGTGTGTGTGGGCATGGGCCGTGTGTGTGTGGGCGGAGGGGCGTGTGGGCGGAGGGGCATGTGTGTGTGTGGGTGGAGGCGCGTGTGTGTGTGGGTGGAGGGGCATGTGTGTGTGTGGGTGGAGGGGCGTGTGTGTGTGTGGGCGGAGGGGTGTGTGTGTGTGGGCGGAGGGGTGTGTGTGTGTGTGGGCGGAGGGGTGTGTGTGTGTGTGGGCGGAGGGGCATGTGTGTGTGTGGGCGGAAGGGTTTATGTGTGTGTGGGCAGAGGGGAGTGTGTGTGTGTGGGCGGAGGAGTGTGTGTGTGTGAGTGTGGGCAGGGGGGGGTGTGTGTGTGTGAAAGGAGGGGTGTTTGTGGGTGTGTTTGGGCGGAGGGGTGTTTCTGTGTGGGAGGAGGGGTGTTTGTGTGTCTGTGGGCAGAGGGGAGTGTGTTTGTGTCTGTTGGCGGAGGGGTGTGTGTGTCTGTGGTTGGAAGGGTGTGTGTGTGTGTGTGGGCGGATGGGTTTGTGTGTGTGTGGGCAGAGAGGTGTGTGTGTTTGTGTGTGGGCGGAGGGTTGGGTGCGTGTGGGCGGAGTGGTGTGTGTGTGGGCCGAGGGGCGTGTGTGTGTGGGCGGAGAGGCGTGCGTGTGTGTCTGCGGAGGGGTGTGTGTGGGCAGAGGTGTGTGTGTGCATGTGGGCGGAGGGGTGTGTGCGTGTGGGCGGAGGGTTGTGTCTGTGTGGGAATAGGAGTGTTTGTGTGTGTGTCTGTGGGCGGAGGGGTGTGTATGTGTGTGTGGGCGGAGGGGTGTGTGTGTGTGTGTGTGGGCGGAGGGGTGTGTGTGTGTGTGGGCGGAGGGATGTGTGGGTCTGTGGGCGGAGGGGTGTGTGTGTGTGTGTGTGTGGGCGGATTGGTGTTTGTGTGTCTGTGGGCAGAGGGGAGTGTGTGTGTGTCTGTTGGCGGAGGGGTGTGTGTGTCTGTGGTTGGAAGAGTGTGTGTGTGTGTGTGTGTGTGGGCGGATGGGTGTGTGTGTGTGCGCGGGTGGGTGGGTGTGTGTGTGTGTGTGTGTGTGTGTGTGTGTGTGCGGACGGGTGTGTGTGTGTGTGTGTGTGTGGGCGGACGTGTGTGTGTGTGTGTGTGTGTGGGCGGACGGGTGTGTGTGTTTGTGTGTGTGTGGGCGGAGGTGTCTGTGTGTGTGTGTATGGGCGGAGGGGTGTGTGTGTGTGTGTGTGTGTGTGTGTGTGGGCGGAGGGGTGTGTGTGTGTGTGGGCGGAGGGGTGTGTGTGTGTGTGGGCGGAGGGGTGTGTGTGTGTGGGCGGAGGGGTGTGTGTGTGTGTGTGTGGGCAGAGGGGTGTGTGTGTGTGTGTTGGCGGAGGGGTGTGTGTGTGTGGGTGTGTGTGTGGGCAGAGGGGTGTGTGTGTGTGTGTGGGCGGAGGGGAGTGTGTGTGTGTGGGTGTGTGTGTGGGCGGAGGGGAGTGTGTGTGTGTGTGGGCAGAGGGGTGTGTGTGTGTGTGTGGGCGGAGGGGTGTGTGTGTGTGAGAGTGCGGGCGGAGGGGGGGTGTGTGTGTGTGAAAGGAGGGGTTTTTGTGGGTGTGTGTTTGGGCAGAGGGGTGTGTCTGTGTGGGAGGAGGGGTGTTTGTGTGTCTGTGGGCGGAGGGGAGTGTGTGTGTGTCTGTTGGCGGAGGGGTGTGTGTGTCTGTGGGCGGAAGGGTGTGTGTGTGTGCAGAGGGGTGTGTGTGTGTGTATGTGTGTGTATGTGTGTGTGTGTGTGTGTGTGTGTGCGAAGGTATCTGTGTGTTTGAGTGTGTGTGTGTGTGGGCGGAAGGGTGTGTGTGTGTGTGTGTTTGCGGAGCGGTGTGTGTGTGTGTGTCGGCCGAGAGGTGTGTGTGTGTGTGTGTCGGCCGAGAGGTGTCTGAGTGTGTGGGCGGAGGGGTGTGTGTGTGTGTGGGCGGAGTGGTGTGTGTGTGTGTGTGGGCGGAGGGTCTGTGAGTGTGTCTGTGGGCGGAGGGGTCTTTGTGTGTGTGTGTTGGCGGAGGTGTGTGTCTGTGTGGGAGGAGCGGTGTTTGTTTGTGTGTGGCCAGAGGGGTGCGCGTGTGTGTGGGCGGAGGGGTATGTGTGTCAGTGTCGGCGGAGGGGTGTGTGTGTGTGGGCGGAGGGGTGTGTGTGTGTGTGGGGGCGGAGGGGTGTGTGTGTGTGTGTGGGCGGAGGGGTGTGTGTGTGTGTGGGCTGAGAGTTGTGTGTGTGTTGTGTGGGCGGAGGGTTGGGTGCGTGTGTGCGGAGGGGTGTGTGTGTGTGTGGGTGGAGGGGCGTGTGTGTGTGGGCGGAGGGGTGTGTGTGTGTGTGTGTGGGCGGAGGGGCGTGTGTGAGGGCGGAGCGGTGTGCGTCTGTGTGAGGAGGGGTGTGTGTGTGTGTGTGTGTGTGGGCGGAGGGGCGTGTGTGTGTGGGCGGAGGGGCGTGTGTGTGTGTGGGCGGAGGGGTGTGTGAGTGTGTGGGCGTAGGGGTGTGTGAGTGTGTGGGCGGAGGGGTGTGTGTGTGTGTGGGCGGAGGGGCGTGTGTGTGTGTGTGTGTGGGCGGAGGGGTGTGTGTGTGTGGGTGTGTGTGTGGGCGGAGGGGTGTGTGTGTGTGGGCAGAGGGGTGTGTGTGTGTGTGAGTGTGGGCGGAGGGGGGTGTGTGTGTGTGAAAGGAGGGGTGTTTGTGGGTGTGTGTTTGGGCGGAGGGGTGTGTCTGTGTGGGAGGAGGGGTGTTTGTGTGTCTGTGGGCAGAGGGGAGTGTGTGTGTGTCTGTTGGCGGAGGGGTGTGTGTGTCTGTGGTTGGAAGAATGTGTGTGTGTGTGTGTGTGGGCGGATGGGTGTGTGTGTGCGCGGGTGGGTGGGTGTGTGTGTGTGTGTGGGCGGACGGGTGTGTGTGTGTGTGTGTGTGCGGACGGGTGTGTGTGTGTGTGTGTGTGTGTGTGTGTGGGCGGACGGGTGTGTGTGTGTGTGTGTGTGTGTGTGTGTGGGCGGACGGGTGTGTGTGTTTGTGTGTGTGGGCGGAGGTGTCTGTGTGTGTGTGTATGGGCGGAGGGGTGTGTGTGTGTGTGTGTGTGTGTGTGTGTGTGTGTGTGGGCGGAGGGGTGTGTGTGTGTGTGGGCGGAGGGATGTGTGTGTCTGTGGGCGGAGGGGTGTGTGTGTGTGTGGGCGGAGGGGTGTGTGTGTGTGTGTGGGCGGAGGGGAGTGTGTGTGTGTGGGCGGAGGGGTGTGTGTGTGTGTGTGGGCGGAGGGGTGTGTGTGTGTGTGTGGGCGGAGGGGTTTGTGTGTGTGTGGGCAGAGGGGTGTGTGTGTGTGTGTGGGCGGAGGGGAGTGTGTGTGTGTGTGTGTGGGCGGAGGGGAGTGTGTGTGTGTGGGCGGAGGGGTGTGTGTGTGTGTGTGTGGGCGGAGGGGTGTGTGTGTGTGTTGGCGGAGGGGTGTGTGTGTGTGGGTGTGTGTGTGTGTGGGCGGAGGGGTTTGTGTGTGTGTGGGCAGAGGGGTGTGTGTGTGTGTGTGGGCGGAGGGGAGTGTGTGTGTGTGTGTGTGGGCGGAGGGGAGTGTGTGTGTGTGGGCGGAGGGGTGTGTGTGTGTGTGGGCGGAGGGGAGTGTGTGTGTGTGGGTGTGTGTGTGGGCAGAGGGGTGTGTGTGTGTGTGGGCGGAGGGGAGTGTGTGTCTGTGGGCAGAGGGGTGTGTGTGTGTGTGTGTGGGCGGAGGGGTGTGTGTGTATGTGCGTGCGGGTGGAGGGGGGGTTTGTGTGTGTGAAAGGAGGGGTGTTTGTGGGTGTGTGTTTGGGCGGAGGGGTGTGTCTGGGAGGAGGGGTGTTTGTGTGTCTGTGGGCGGAGGGGAGTGTGTGTGTGTCTGTTGGCGGAGGGGTGTGTGTGTCTGTGGGCGGAAGGGTGTGTGTGCGTGCAGAGGGGTGTGTGTGTGTGTATGTGTGTGTGTGTGTGTGTGGTCGGAGTGGTTTATGTGCGTGTGGGTGGAGGGATGTGTGTGTGTGTGGGCGGATGGGTGTGTGTGTGGGCGGACTGGTTTGTGTGTGTGTGTTGGTGTGGGCGGATGGGTGTGTGAGTGTGTGGGCAAAGGGGTGTGTGTGTGTGTGTGTGTGTGGGCGGAGGGGCATGTGTGTGTGTGGGCGGAAGGGTTTATGTGTGTGTGGGCAGAGGGGAGTGTGTGTGTGTGGGCGGAGGGGTGTGTGTGTGTGGGTGTGTGTGTGGGCGGAGGGGTGTGTGTGTGTGTGTATGGGCGGAGGGGTGTGTGTGTGTGGGTGTGTGTGGGCGGAGGGGTGTGTGTGTGGGTGTGTGTGTGGGCGGAGGAGTGTGTGTGTGTGAGTGTGGGCAGAGGGGGGTGTGTGTATGTGAAAGGAGGGGTGTTTGTGGGTGTGTGTTTGGGCGGAGGGGTGTGTCCGTGTGGGAGGAGGGGTGTTTGTGTGTCTGTGGGCAGAGGGGAGTATGTGTGTGTCTGTTGGCGGAGGGGTGTGTGTGTCTGTGGTTGGAAGGGTGTGTGTGTGTGTGTGTGTGGGCGGATGGGTGTGTGTGTGTGTGGGCCGAGAGGTGTGTGTGTTTGTGTGTGGGCGGAGGGTTGGGTGCGTGTGGGCGGAGTGGTGTGTGTGTGGGCCGAGGGGCGTGTGTGTGTGGGCGGAGAGGCGTGCGTGTGTGTCTGCGGAGGGGTGTGTGTGGGCAGAGGTGTGTGTGTGCATGTGGGCGGAGGGGTGTGTGCGTGTGGGCGGAGGGTTGTGTCTGTGTGGGAATAGGAGTGTTTGTGTGTGTGTGCATGGGCGGAGGGGAGTGTGTGTGTGTGTGGGCGGAGGGGAGTGTGTGTGTGTGGGTAGAGGGGTGTGTGTGTGTGTGGGCGGAGGGGTGTGTGTGTGTGTGGGCAAAGGGGTGTGTGTGTGTGTGTGTGTGTGGGCAGAGGGGTGTGTGTGTGTGTGTTGGCGGAGGGGTGTGTGTGTGTGGGTGTGTGTGTGGGCAGAGGGATGTGTGTGTGTGTGTGTGGGCGGAGGGGTGTGTGTGTGTGTGGGTGCGTGTGGGCAGAGGGGTGTGTGTGTGTGTGGGCGGAGGGGAGTGTGTGTGTGTGGGCAGAGGGGTGTGTGTGTGTGTGTGTGGGCGGAGGGGTGTGTGTGTGTGTGAGTGCGGACGGAGGCGGGGTGTGTGTGTGTGAAAGGAGGGGTGTTTGTGGGTGTGTGTTTGGGCGGAGGGGTGTGTCTGTGTGGGAGGAGGGGTGTTTTTGTGTCTGTTGGCGGAGGGCTGTGTGTGTCTGTGGGCGGAAGGGTGTGTGTGTGCAGAGGGGTGTGTGTGTGTGTATGTGTGTGTGTGTTTGTGTGGTCGGAGTGGTTTATGTGCGTGTGGGTGGAGGGATGTGTGTGTGTGTGGGCGGATGGGTGTGTGTGTGTGGGCGGACTGGTTTGTGTGTGTGTGTTGGTGTGGGCGGATGGGCGTGTGAGTGTGTGGGCGGATGGATGTGTGTGTGTGTGTGGGCGGATGGATGTGTGTGTGGGCGGATGGGTGTGTGTGTGTGCGCGGGTGGGTGGGTGTGTGTGAGTGTGTGCGCGGACGGGTGTGTGTGTGTGTGCGGACGGGTGTGTGTGTGTGGACGGACGGGTGTGTGTGTGTGTGTGTGTGTGTGTGTGTGGGCGGACGGGTGTGTGTGTTTGTGTGTGTGTGGGCGAAGGTGTCTGTGTGTGTGTGTGTGGGCGGAGGGGTGTGTGTGGGTGTATGTGGGCGGAGGGGTCTGTGTGTGTGTGGGCTGAGGGGTGTGTGTGTGTGTATGTGGGCGGAGGGGTCTGTGTGTGTGTGGGTGGAGGGGTGTGTGTGTGTGTGTGGGCGGAGGTGTCTGTGTGTTTGTGTGTGTGTGTGTGTGTGTGTGTGGGCGGAGGGTTGTGTGATTGTGGGCGGGGGGGGTCTGTGTGCGTCTATGGGCGGAGATGTGTTTCTGTGTGTGTCGGCTGAGGGTTGTGTGTGTGTGTGGGCAGAGAGGAGTGTTTGTGTGGGCAGTGGGGTGGGTGTGTGTGGGCAGAGGGGTGTGTGTGGGCGGAGGTGTGTGTTTGGGCGGAGGTGTGTGTGTGGGCATGGGCCGTGGGTGTGTGGGCGGAGGGGCGTGTGTGTGTGTGTGTGTGTGTGGGCGGAGGGGCGTGTGTGTGTGTGGGCGGAGGGGCATGAGTGTGGGCGGAGGGGTATGTGTGTCTGTGTGTGTGTGTGTATGTAGGCGGTGGTGTGTGTGTGTCTGTGGGCAGAGGGATGTGTGTGCGTCTGTGGCCGGAGGTGTGTTTCTGTGTGTGTCGGCCGAGGGGTGAGTGTGTGGGTGTGGGCAGAGAGGAGTGTTTTGTGGGCCGTGGGGTGTGTTTGTGTGGGCAGTGGGGTGGGTATGTGTGGGCGGAGGTGTGTGTATGGGCGGATGTGTGTGTTTGGGCAGAGGAGTGTGTGTGAGCAGAGGGCCGTGTGTGTGTGGGCGGAGGGGTGTGTGTGTGAGTGTGTGGGCGGAGGTGTGTGTGTGTGTGTGTGTGGGCGGAGGGGCGTGTTTGTGTGTGGGCGGAGGGGCGTGTTTGTGTGTGGGCGGAGGGGCGTGTGTGTGTGTGGGTGGAGGGAAGTGTGTGTGTGTGTATGGGCGGAGGTGTGTGTGTGTGTGGGCGGAGGGGAGTGTTTGTGTGTGAGTGGAGGGGTGTGAGTGTGTGTGGGAGGAGGGGTTTGTGTGTGGGTGGGCAGAGGGGTGTGTGTGTGGGCGGAGGGGTGTGTGAGTGTGTGGGCGGAGGGGTGAGTGTGTGAGTGTGTGTGGGTGGAGGGGTGTGAGTGTGTGTGGACGGAGGGATGTGTGTGTGGGCGGAGGGGCGTGTGTGTGTGTGGGCGGAGGGTCGTGTGTGTGTGGGCGGAGGGGCGTGTGTGTGTGTGGACGGAGGGGTGTGTGTGTGGGCGGAGGGGCGTGTGTGTGTGTGGACGGAGGGGTGTGTGTGTGGGCGGAGGGGTGTGTGAGTAAGTGGGCGGAGGGGTGTGTGAGTGTGTGGGCGGAGGGGTCTGTGAGTATGTCTGTGGGCGAAGGGGTGTCTGTGTGTGTCTGGGCAGGCAGATGTGTGTGTGTGTGCGTGTGTGTGGGCGGAGCGGTGTCTGTGTGTGTCTGTGGGCAGGCAGGTGTGTTTGTGTGTGTGTGGGCGGTGGGGTGTGTTTGTGTGTGTGTGTGTGTGTGTGGTCGGAGGGGGGTGTGTGTGTGTGTGGGCGGAGGTGTGTGTGTGGGCGGAGGGGTGTGTGTGTGTGTGGGCGGAGGTGTGTGTGTGGGCGGAGGGGTGTGTGTGTGTGTGGGCGGAGGGGTGTGTGTGTGGGCGGAGGGTTTTGTGTGTGTGTGTGTATCTGTGGGCAGAGGTGTGTGTGTGTGTGTCTGTGGGCGGACAGGTGTGTGTGTGTGTGGCCGGATGGGTGTGTGTGTGGGCGCAGTGGTACATGTGTGAGCGTTTGTGGGAGGACGTGTGTGTGTGTGTGTGTGTGTGGGCAGAGGGGTGTGTGTGTATGGGCGGAGGCGTGTGTGTGTGTGTGTGTGTGTGTGTCAGCCGAGAGGTGTGTGTGTGTGTGTGTGTGTGGGCAGAGAGGTGTGTATGTGTGGGCTGTGGGGTGTGTGCGTCTGGGCGGAGGGATGTGTGTGTGTGTGTGTGTGTGTGTCTGTTTTTGTGTGAGTGTGTCTGTGGGCGGAGTGCTTTATGCGCGTGTGGGCGGACGGATGTATGTGCGTGTGGGCGGAGGGATGTGTGTGTGTGGGCGGATGGGTGTGTGTGTGCGGGCGGAGGGGTGTGTGTGTGTGTGTGTTGGCGGAGGGGTGTGTTTGTGTGGGAGGAATTTTGTTTGTTTGTGTGTCTCTGGGTGGAGGGGTGTGTGTGTGTGTGTGTGGGCGGAGGGGCGTGTGTGTGGGCGGAGGGGCGTGTGTGTGTGTGGGCAGAGGGGCGTGTGTGTGTGTGGGCGGAGGGGCATGTGTCTGTGTGGGTGGAGGGGCGTGTGTGTGTGTGGGCGTAGGGGTGTGTGAGTGTGTGTGTGTGGATGGAGGGGGGTATATGTGCGGAGGGTTGTGTGTGTCTCTGTGTGGGCGGAGGGTTGCGTGTGTGTCTGTGTGGGCGGAGGGTTGCGTGTGTGTCTGTGTGGGCGGAGGGGTGTGTGTGTGTGTGTGTATGGGCGGAGGGGTGTGTGTGTGTGTGTGTGGGCGAAGGTGTGTGTGTGTGGGTGGAGGGGTGTGTGTGTGGGTGGAGGGGTGTGTGTGTGGGCAGAGGGTTTTGTGTGTGTGTGTGTGTGTGTGTGTGTGTGTCTGTGGGCAGGGGTGTGTGTGTGTGGGCGGAGGGTTGTGTGTGTGTGCGTGTGTCTGTGGGCAGAGGTGTGTGTGTGTGTGTGTGTGTGTCTGTGGGCGGACAGGTGTGTGTGTGTGTGGCCAGATGGGTGTGTGTGTGGGCGCAGTGGTACATGTGTGTGCGTTTGTGGGCGGAGTTGTGTGTGTGTGTGTGTGGGCGGAGGGGTGTATGTGTGTGGGTGGAGGCGCGTGTGTGTGTGTGTGTGTGTGTGTGTGTGTGTGTGTCAGCCGAGAGGGGTGCGTGTGTGTGTGGGCAGAGAGGTGTGTATGTGTGGGCTGTGGGGTGTGCGCGTCTGGGCGGAGGGATGTGTGTGTGTGTGTGTGTGTGGGCGGAGGCGTGTATGTGTGTGGGTGGAGGCGCGTGTGCGTGTGTGTGTCTGCCGAGAGGGGTCTGTGTGTGTGTGTGGGCAGAGAGGTGTGTATGTGTGGGCTGTGGGGTGTGCGCGTCTGGGCGGAGGGATGTGTGTGTGTGTGTGTGTGTGTGTGGGCGGAGTGGTTTATGACCGTGTGGGCGGAGGGATGTATGTGCGTGTGGGCGGATGGATGTGTCTGTGTGGGCGGATGGGTGTGTGTGTGTGTGTGTGGAGTGGTTTGTGTGTGTGTGTGTGGGGGGGCAGATGGATGTGTGTGTGGGCGGATGGGTGTGTATTTGTGGGCGGATGGGTGTGTGTGTGTGTGTGTGTGAGCAGAGGGGTGTGTGTGTGTGTGTGTGTGTGGGCGGAGGGGTATGTGTGTGTGTGTGTGTGTGGGCGGAGGGGTGTGTGTGTGTGTGGGTGGAGGTGTGTGTGTGTGTGTGTGGGCGGAGGGTTGTGTGCGGGCGGAGGGGTGTGTGTGGGCGGAGTGCTTTGTGTCTCTGTGTGTGTGGGCGGAGTGGTTTGTGTGTTTGGGGGCGGAGGGGTGTGTCTGTGTATGTGTGGGCGGAGGGGCGTGTGTGTGTGTCTGTGTGGGCGGAGGGGTGTGTGTGTGTCTGTGTGGGCGGAGAGGTGTGTGTGTCTGTGGGCGGAGGGGGGTGTGTGTGTCTGTGGGCAGAGGGGTGTGTGTGTGTCTGTGGGCGGAGGAGAGTGTGTGTGTGTCTGTGAGCGGAGGGGTGTGTGTGTGTGTGTGTGTGGGCGGAGGGGAGTGTGTGTGTGTCTGTGGGCGGAGGGGTGTGTGTGTATGTGTGTGTGTGTCTGTGGGTGGAGGGGTGTGTGTGTGTGTGTGTGTGTGTGTGTGTGGGCGGAGGGGAGTGTGTGTGTGTCTGTGGGCGGAGGCGTGTATGTGTGTGTGTGTGTGTGTGTGTGTGTGTGTCAGCCGAGAGGTGTGTGTGTGTGTGCGGAGGGTTATGTGTGTGTGTGTGTGTGTGTGTGTGGGCGGAGGGTTGTGTGCGTGTGTGGGCGGAAGGCTGTGTGGGTGTGTGGGCAGAGGTGAGTGTGGGTGTGTGGGCGGAGGTGTGTGTGGGTGTGTGGGTGTGGGTGTGTGGATGGAGGGTTGTGTGTGTGAGGGCAGAGGGTGTGTACGTGTGGGCTTTGGGGAGTGTGCATGTGCGTGGAGGGGTGTGTGTGTGTGCGTGTGGGCGGAGGGGTGTGTTTGTGTGTGTGTGTGGGTGGAGGGGTGTGAGCGTGTGGGCGGAGGGGTGTGTGTGGGCGGAGGGTTGTGTGTGTGTGTGGGCGGAGGTGTGTGTGGGTGTGTGGGCGGAGGTGTGTGTGTGTGTGTGTGTGGGCGGAGGTGAGTGTGGGTGTGTGGGCGGAGGTGTGTGTGGGTGTGTGGGCGGAGGTGTGTGTGGGTGTGTAGGCGGAGGTGTGTGTGTGTGGGCGGAGGTGTGTGTGGGTGTGTGGGCGGAGGTGTGTGTGTGTGTGTGTAGGCGGAGGGGTGTGTGTGTGGGCGGATGGGTGTGTGTGTGTGGGCAGAGAAGTGTGTACGTGTGGGCTTTGGGGTGTGTGCGTGTGGGCGGAGGGGTGTGTTTGTGTGTGTGTGGGTGGAGGGGTGTGTGCGTGTGGGCGGAGGGTTGTGTGTGGGCGGAGGGTTGTGTGTGGGCGGTGGGGTGTATGTGGGCAGAGGGTTGTGTGTGGGCGGAAGGGTGTGTGTGTGTGTGTGGGCGGAGGGGTGTGTGTGTGTGTGGGCGGAGGGGTGTGTGTGTGGGTGGAGGGGTGTTTGTGTGTGTGTGGGTGGAGGAGTGTTTGTGGGTGTGGGTGTGTGTGTCTGTTGGCGGAGGGGAGTGTGTGTGTGTCTGTGGGCGGAGGGGTGTGTGTGTGTGTGTGTGTGGGCGGAGGGGTGTGTGTGTGTGTGTGTGTTGGCGGAGGGGTGTGTGTGTGTGGGAGGAGTGGTGTTTGTTTGTGCGCTTCTGGGTGGAGGGGTGCGCGTGTGGGAGGAGTGTTGTGTGTGTGCATGTGTGTGTGTGTGTGTGCGGGCGGAGGGGTGTGTGTGTGTGTGTGTTGGCGGAGGGGTGTGTTCGTGTGGGAGGAATGTTGTTTGTTTGTGTGTCTCTGGGTGGAGGGGTGTGTGTGTGTGTGTGTGGGCGGAGGGGCGTGTGTGTGGGCGGAGGGGCGTGTGTGTGTGTGGGCGTAGGGGTGTGTGAGTGTGTGTGTGTGGATGGAGGGGGGTGTGTGTGCGGAGGGTTGTGTGTGTCTCTGTGTGGGCGGAGGGTTGCGTGTGTGTCTGTGTGGGCGGAGGGTTGCGTGTGTGTCTGTGTGGGCGGAGGGGTGTGTGTGTGTGTGTATGGGCGGAGGGGTGTGTGTGTGTGTGTGTGGGCGAAGGTGTGTGTGTGTGGGTGGAGGGGTGTGTGTGTGGGTGGAGGGGTGTGTGTGTGGGCAGAGGGTTTTGTGTGTGTGTGTGTCTGTGGGCATGGGTGTGTGTGTGTGGGCGGAGGGTTGTGTGTGTGTGTGTGTGTCTGTGGGCAGAGGTGTGTGTGTGTGTGTGTGTCTGTGGGCGGACAGGTGTGTGTGTGTGTGGCCAGATGGGTGTGTGTGTGGGCGCAGTGGTACATGTGTGTGCGTTTGTGGGCGGAGTTGTGTGTGTGTGTGTGTGGGCGGAGGGGTGTGTGTGTGTGGGTGGAGGCGCGTGTGTGTGTGTGTGTGTGTGTGTGTGTGTGTGTGTGTCAGCCGAGAGGGGTGTGTGTGTGTGTGTGGGCAGAGAGGTGTGTATGTGTGGGCTGTGGGGTGTGCGCGTCTGGGCGGAGGGATGTGTGTGTGTGTGTGGGCGGAGTGGTTTATGTCTGTGTGGGCGGAGGGATGTATGTGCGTGTGGGCGGAGGGGTGTGTCTGTGTGGGCGGATGGGTGTGTCTGTGTGGGCGGATGGGTGTGTGTGTGTGGGTGGAGTGGTTTGCGTGTGTGTGTTTGGGCGGATGGATGTGTGTGTGGGCAGATGGGTGTGTATGTGTGGGCGGATGGGTGTGTGTGTGTGTGTGTGTGTGAGCAGAGGGGTGTGTGTGTGTGTGTGGGCGGAGGGGTATGTGTGTGTGTGTGTGTGGGCGGAGGGGTGTGTGTGTGTGTGTGGGCGGAGGTGTGTGTGTGTGTGGGCGGAGGGGTGTGTGTGTGTGTGTGTGGGCGGAGTGGTTTATGTCCGTGTGGGCGGAGGAATTTATGTGCGTGTGGGCGGATGGGTGTGTCTGTGTGGGCGGATGGGTGTGTGTGTGTGGGTGGAGTGGTTTGTGTGTGTGTGTGTGTGTGTGGGCGGATGGATGTGTGTGTGGGCGGATGGATGTGTGTGTGGGCGGAGGGGCGTGTGTATGTGTGGGCAGAGGGGCGTGTGTATGTGTGGGTGGAGGGGCGTGTGTATGTGTGGGCGGAGGGGCGTGTGTGTGTGTATGTGGGCGGAGGGGTGTGTGTGTGGGAGCGGAGCGATGTGAGTGTGTGCGTGGGCGGAGGTGTCTGTGTGTGTGTGTGTGTGGGCAGAGGGTTGTGTGCGTGTGGGCGGGAGTGGGTCTGTCTGCGTCTGTGGGCAGAGGTGTGTTTCTGTGTGTGTTGGCTGAGGGGTGTGTGTGTGTGTGTGGCCAGAGAGGAGTGTTTGTGTGGGCAGTGGGGTGTGTTTGTGTGGGCAGTGGGGTGGGTGTGTGTGGGCGGAGGGGTGTGTGTGGGCAGAGGGCCGTGTGTGTGTGGGCGGAGGGGCGTGTGTGTGTGTGGGCAGAGGGGCGTGTGTATGTGTGGGTGGAGGGGCGTGTGTATGTGTGGGCGGAGGGGCGTGTGTGTGTGTATGTGGGCGGAGGGGTGTGTGTGTGGGAGCGGAGCGATGTGAGTGTGTGCGTGGGCGGAGGTGTCTGTGTGTGTGTGTGTGTGGGCAGAGGGTTGTGTGCGTGTGGGCGGGAGTGGGTCTGTCTGCGTCTGTGGGCAGAGGTGTGTTTCTGTGTGTGTTGGCTGAGGGGTGTGTGTGTGTGTGTGGCCAGAGAGGAGTGTTTGTGTGGGCAGTGGGGTGTGTTTGTGTGGGCAGTGGGGTGGGTGTGTGTGGGCGGAGGGGTGTGTGTGGGCAGAGGGCCGTGTGTGTGTGGGCGGAGGGGCGTGTGTGTGTGTGGGCGGAGGGGCGTGTGTATGGGCGGAGGGGCGTGTGTGTGGGCGGAGGGGCGTGTGTGTGTGTGGGCGGAGGGGCGTGTGTGTGTGTGGGCGGAGGGGCGCGTGTGTGGGCGGAGGGGCGTGTGTGTGGGCAGAGGGGCGTGTGTGTGTGTGTGTGTGGGCGGAGGGGAGTGTGTGTGTGTGTGGGCGGAGGGGTATGTGTGTGGGTGAGCGGAGGGGTGTGAGTGTGTGTGGGCGGTGGGGTGTGTGTGTGGGCGGTGGGGTGAGTGTGTGGGTGGAGGGGTGTGTGAGTGTGTGGGCGGAGGGGTGTGTGAGTGTGTGGGTGGAGGGTCGTGTGTGTGTGGGCGGAGGCGTGTGTGTGTGTGTGGGCGGAGGGGTATGTGTGTGTGTTTGGGCGGAGGGGAGTGTGTGTGTGTGTGTGTGGGCGGAGGGGTGTGTTTGTGTGTGGGCGGAGGGGTCTGTGTGCGTGTGTGTGGGTGGAGGGGGGTGTGTGTGTGTGGGCGTAGGGGTGAGTGTGAGTGTGTGTGTCTGTGGGCGGAGGGGTGTGTGTGTGTGTGGGCGGAGTGTCTGTGAGTGTGTCTGTGGGCAGAGGGGTGTGTTTGTGTGTGTGTGTGTGTGTGTGTGGGCGGAGGGGTGAGTGTGAGTGTGTGTGTCTGTGGGCGGAGGGGTGTGTGTGTGTGTGGGCGGAGGGTCTGTGAGTGTGTCTGTGGGCAGAGGGGTGTGTTTGTGTGTGTGTGTGTGTGTGGGCGGATGGGTGTGTGTGTGTGGGTGTGGGCGGAGGGGTGAGGGTGTTTGTGGGCGGAGGGGTGTGTGTGTGTGTGTGGGCGGAGGGGTGTGTGTGTGTGGGTGGAGGGGTGTGTGGGTGTGTTGGCGGAGGGATCTGTGTGTGTGTGTGGGTGGAGGGGTGTGTGGGGATGTGGGCGGAGGGGTGTGTGGATATGTGTGTGTGGGCGGAAGGGTGTGTGTGTGTGTGGGCAGAGAGGTGTGTACTTGTGGGCTTTTGGGTGTATGTGTGTGGGCGGAGGCGTCTGTGTGTGTGGGCAGAGGGGTGTGTGCGTGTGGGCGGATGTGGGTGTGTGTGTGTGTGGGCGGAGGGTTGTGTGTGGGCGGAGGGTTGTGTGTGGGCGGAGGGTTGTGTGCGGGCGGAGGGGTGTGTGTGGGCGGAGTGCTTTGTGTCTCTGTGTGTGTGGGCGGAGTGGTTTGTGTGTTTGTGGGCGGAGGGGTGTGTCTGTGTATGTGTGGGCGGAGGGGCGTGTGTGTGTGTCTGTGTGGGCGGAGGGGTGTGTGTGTGTCTGTGTGGGCGGAGAGGTGTGTGTGTCTGTGGCGGAGGGGGGTGTGTGTGTCTGTGGGCAGAGGGGTGTGTGTGTGTCTGTGGGCGGAGGAGAGTGTGTGTGTGTCTGTGGGCGGAGGGGTGTGTGTGTGTGTGTGTGGGCGGAGGGGAGTGTGTGTGTGTCTGTGGGCGGAGGGGTGTGTGTGTATGTGTGTGTGTGTCTGTGGGTGGAGGGGTGTGTGTGTGTGTGTGTGTGTGTGTGTGTGGGCGGAGGGGAGTGTGTGTGTGTCTGTGGGCGGAGGCGTGTATCTGTGTGTGTGTGTGTGTGTGTGTGTGTCAGCCGTGAGGTGTGTGTGTGTGTGTGTGTGGGCGGAGGGTTGTGTGCGTGTGTGGGCGGAAGGCTGTGTGGGTGTGTGGGCAGAGGTGAGTGTGGGTGTGTGGGCGGAGGTGTGTGTGGGTGTGTGTGTGTGGGTGTGTGGATGGAGGGTTGTGTGTGTGAGGGCAGAGGGTGTGTACGTGTGGGCTTTGGGGAGTGTGCATGTGCGTGGAGGGGTGTGTGTGTGTGCGTGTGGGCGGAGGGGTGTGTTTGTGTGTGTGTGGGTGGAGGGGTGTGTGCGTGTGGGCGGAGGGGTGTGTGTGGGCGGAGGGTTGTGTGTGTGTGGGCGGAGGTGTGTGTGGGTGTGTGGGCGGAGGTGTGTGTGTGTGTGTGGGCGGAGGTGTGTGTGGGTGTGTGGGCGGAGGTGTGTGTGGGTGTGTGGGCGGAGGTGTGTGTGGGTGTGTAGGCGGAGGTGTGTGTGTGTGGGCGGAGGCGGAGGGGTGTGTGTGTGGGCGGATGGGTGTGTGTGTGTGGGCAGAGAAGTGTGTACGTGTGGGCTTTGGGGTGTGTGCGTGTAGGCGGAGGGGAGTGTTTGTGTGTGTGTGGGTGGAGGGGTGTGTGCGTGTGGGCGGAGGGTTGTGTGTGGGCGGAGGGTTGTGTGTGGGCGGTGGGGTCCATGTGGGCAGAGGGTTGTGTGTGGGCGGAAGGGTGTGTGTGTGTGTGTGTGGGCGGAGGGGTGTGTGTGTGTGTGGGCGGAGGAGTGTTTGTGGGTGTGGGTGTGTGTGTCTGTTGGCGGAGGGGAGTGTGTGTGTGTGTGTGGGCGGAGGGGTGTGTGTGTGTGTGTGTGTGTGTGGGCGGAGGGGTGTGTGTGTGTGTGTGGAGGGGTGTGTGTGTGAGTGTGTGTGGGCGGAGGGGGGTGTGTGTGTGTGGGCGGAGGGGTGTGTGTGTGGGGGGGGGTGTGTGTGTGTATGTGGGCGTAGGGGTGTGTGTGTGTGTGTGGGCGGAGGGGTGTGTGTGTGGGCGGAGGGGTGTGTGTGTGTTGGCGGAGGGGTGTGTCTGCGTGGGAGGAGTGGTATTTGTTTGTGTGTCTCTGGGTGGAGGGGTGTGTGTGTGCATGTGTGTGTGTGTATGTGTGTATGTGTCTGTGGGCAAGGGGTGTGTATGTGTGGGCGGAGGGGCGTGTGTATGTTTGTTTTTGGGCAGAGGAGTGTGTGTGTGTGTGTGTGTGTGGGCGGAGTGGGGTGTGTGTGTGTGGGAGGAGGGGTATTTGTGGGTGTCTGTGTGGGCGGAGGGGTGTGTGTGTTTGTGGGTGGAGGGGAGTGTGTGTGCGTGTGTGTGCGGAGGGGTGTTTGTGTGTGTGGGCGGAGGGGTGTGTGTGTGTGGGAGGAGGGTTGATTGTGTGTGTGTCTGTGGGCGGAGGGTGTGTGTGTGTGTGTCTGTGGGCGGAAGGGTGTGTGTGTGTGTGTGTGTATGTGCGGAGGGTTGTTTGTGTGTGTGCGGAGGGTATGCGTGTGTGTGTGTGTGTGTGTGTATGGGCGGAGGTATGTGTGTGTGTGTCTGTGTGTGTGTGTGTGTGTCTGTGTGTGGGCGGAGGGGGCTGTGTGTGGGTGGAGGGGTGTTTGTGGGTGTGTCTGTGGGCAGAGGGGTGTGTGTGTGTCTGTGGGCGGAGGGGGGAGTGTGTGTGTGTCTGTGGGCAGCGGGGTGTGTGTGTGTCTGTGGGCGGAGGGGAGTGTGTGTGTGTGTGTGTGGGCGGAGGGGTGTGTGTGTGTGGGCGTAGGGGTGTGTGTGTGTGTGTGCGGAGGGGTGTGTGTGTGAGTGTGTGTGGGCGGAGGGGTGTGTGTGTGGGGGGGTGTGTGTGTGTGGGCGTAGGGGTGTGTGTGTGGGCGGAGGGGTGTGTGTGTGTGTGGGCGGAGGGGTGTGTGTGTGTTGGTGGAGCGGTGTGTCTGTGTGGGAGGAGTGGTATTTGTTTGTGTGTCTCTGGGTGGAGGGGTGTGTGTGTGCATGTGTGTGTGTGTATGTGTCTGTGGGCAGAGGGGTGTGTATGTGTGGGCGGAGGGGCGTGTGTATGTTTGTATTTGGGCAGAGGAGTGTGTGTGTGTGTGTGCGGGCGGAGTGGGGTGTGTGTATGTGGGAGGAGGGGTATTTGTGGGTGTCTGTGTGGACGGAGGGGTGTGTGTGTGTCTGTGGGCGGAGGGGAGTGTGTGTGTGTGTGTGTGCGGAGGGGTGTTTGTGTGTGTGGGCGGAGGGGTGTGTGTGTGTGGGAGGAGGGTTGTTTGTGTGTGTGTCTGTGGGCGGAGGGTGTGTGTGTGTGTCTGTGGGCGGAGGGTGTGTGTGTGTGTGTGTGTGTGTGTGCGGAGGGGTGTTTGTGTGTGTGCGGAGGGTGTGCGTGTGTGTGTGTGTGTGTGTGTGTGTGTGGGCGGAGGTATCTGTGTGTGTGTGTGTCTGTGTGTGGGCGGAGGGTTATGTGTGTGTGTGTGTGGGTGGAGGGTTGTGTGCGTGTGTGGGCGGAAGGCTGTGTGTGTGTGTGGGCAGAGGTGTGTGTGGGTGTGTGGGCGGAGGTGTGTGTGGGTGTGTGGGCGGAGGTGTGGGTGGGTGTGTGGGCGGAGGGTTGTGTGTGTGAGGGCAGAGGGTGTGTACGTGTGGGCTTTGGGGTGTGTGCGTGTGCGTGGAGGGGTGTGTGTGTGTGTATGTGTGTGTGTGGGCGGAGGGGTGTGTTTGTGTGTTGGTGGGTGGAGGGGTGTGTGCGTGTGAGCGGAGGGATGTGTGGTTGTGTGGGCGGAGGTGTGTGTGGGTGTGTGGGCAGAGGTGTGTGTGTGTGTGGGCGGAGGTGTGTGTGTGTGTGTGTGTGTGTAGGCGGAGAGGTGTGTGTGTGGGCGGAGGTGTGTGTGGGTGTGTAGGCGGAGGGGTGTGTGTGTGGGCGGATGGGTGTGTGTGTGAGGGCAGAGAGGTGTGTACGTGTGGGCTTTGGGGTGTGTGCGTGTGCGTGGAGGGGTGTGAGTGTGTGTGTGGGCGGAGGGGTGTGTTTGTGTGTGTGTGGGTGGAGGGGTGTGTGTGTGTGTGGGCGGAGGGGTGTGTGTGGGCAGAGGGTTGTGCATGGGCGGAGGGGCGTGTGTGTGTGTGGGCGGAGGGGCGTGTGTGTGTGTGTGGGCGGAGCGGTGTGTGTGTGTGCGGAGGGGTGTGTGTGTGTGTGTGTGTGTGTGTGTGGGCGGAGAGGAGTGTGTGTGTGTGTGTGTGTGGGCGGAAGGGTGTGTGTGTGTGTCAGCGGAGGGGTGTGTGTGGGCGGAGGGGCGTGTGTGTGTGTGTGTGGGCGGAGGGGTGTGTGTGTCTGTGTGGGCGGAGGATTGTATGTGTGTGGGCGGAGGGGTGTGTGAGTGTGTGGGCGGAGGGGTGTGTGAGTGTGTGGGCGGAGGGGTGTGTGAGTGTGTGGGCGAAGGTGTGTGTGAGTGTGTGGGCGGAGGGGTGTTTGTGTTTGTGGGCGGAGGGTCGTGTGTGTGATCGGAGGGGTATGTGTGTCTGTGTGCGGAGGGTTGTGTGTGTGTATGTAGGCGGTGGTGTGTGTGTGTATGTAGGCAGTGGAGTGTGTGTGTCTATGCGCGGAGGGGTGAGCGTGTCTGTGGGCAGAGGGGTCTGTGAGTGTGTCTGTGGGTGGAGGGGTCTATGTGTGTGCGGGCGGAGGTGTGTGTGTGTGTGGAGGTGTGTGTGTGTGTGTGTGTGTTCGCGGAGGGGTCTGTCTGTGTGGGAGGAGTGGTGTTTCTTTGTGTGTCTCTGGGTGGAGAGGTGTGTGTGTGCGCGTGTGGGTGGAGGGATGTGAGTGTGCATGTGTGTGTGTGTGTGTGTGTGTGCAGGCGGAGGAGTGTGTGTGTGTCTGTGGGCGGAGGGGTGTGTGTGTGTGTGTGTGTGTGTGTGTGTGTGTGGGCGGAGGGGTGTGTGTGTGTGTGTGTGTGTGTGGGCGGAGGGGTGTGTGTGTGTGTGTGTGTGTGTGTGGTGGCGGAGGGGTGTGTGCGTGTGTGGGGGCGGAGGGGTGTGTGTGTGTGTGTGTGTGTGTGGGCGGATGGGTGTGTGTGTGTGTGTGTGTGGGCGGATGGGGGGGTGTGTGTGTGTGTGTGTGTGTGTGTGTGTGTGTGTGTCTGTGGGGGGATGGGTGTGTGTGTGTGTGTGTGTGTGTGGGCGGAGGGGTATGTTTGTGTGTGTGTGTGTGGGCGGAGGGGTATGTTTGTGTGTGTGTGTGGGCGGAGGTGTGTGTGTGTGTGGGCGGAGGTGTGTGTGTGTGTGTGTGTGTGTGTAGGCGGAGAGGTGTGGGTGTGGGCGGAGGTGTGTGTGGGTGTGTAGGCGGAGGGGTGTGTGTGTGGGCGGATGGGTGTGTGTGTGAGGGCAGAGAGGTGTGTACGTGTGGGCTTTGGGGTGTGTGCGTGTGCGTGGAGGGGTGTGAGTGTGTGTGTGGGCGGAGGGGTGTGTTTGTGTGTGTGTGGGTGGAGGGGTGTGTGTGTGTGTGGGCGGAGGGGTGTGTGTGGGCAGAGGGTTGTGCATGGGCGGAGGGGCGTGTGTGTGTGTGGGCGGAGGGGCGTGTGTGTGTGTGTGGGCGGAGCGGTGTGTGTGTGTGCGGAGGGGTGTGTGTGTGTGTGTGTGTGTGGGCGGAGAGGAGTGTGTGTGTGTGTGTGTGTGTGTGGGCGGAAGGGTGTGTGTGTGTGTCAGCGGAGGGGTGTGTGTGGGCGGAGGGGCGTGTGTGTGTGTGTGTGTGGGCGGAGGGGTGTGTGTGTCTGTGTGGGCGGAGGATTGTATGTGTGTGGGTGGAGGGGTGTGTGAGTGTGTGGGCGGAGGGGTGTGTGAGTGTGTGAGCGGAGGGGTGTGAGAGTGTGTGGGCGAAGGTGTGTGTGAGTGTGTGGGCGGAGTGGTGTTTGTGTTTGTGGGCGGAGGGTCGTGTGTGTGGTCGGAGGGGTATGTGTGTCTGTGTGCGGAGGGTTGTGTGTGTGTATGTAGGCGGTGGTGTGTGTGTGTATGTAGGCAGTGGAGTGTGTGTCTATGCGCGGAGGGGTGAGCGTGTCTGTGGGCAGAGGGGTCTGTGAGTGTGTCTGTGGGTGGAGGGGTCTATGTGTGTGCGGGCGGAGGTGTGTGTGTGTGTGGAGGTGTGTGTGTGTGTGTGTGTGTGTGTGTTCGCGGAGGGGTCTGTCTGTGTGGGAGGAGTGGTGTTTCTTTGTGTGTCTCTGGGTGGAGAGGTGTGTGTGTGCGCGTGTGGGTGGAGGGATGTGAGTGTGCATGTGTGTGTGTGTGTGTGTGTGCAGGCGGAGGAGTGTGTGTGTGTCTGTGGGCGGAGGGGTGTGTGTGTGTGTGTGTGTGTGTGTGGGCGGAGGGGTGTGTGTGTGTGTGTGTGTGTGGGCGGAGGGGTGTGTGTGTGTGTGTGTGTGTGTGTGTGGTGGCGGAGGGGTGTGTGCGTGTGTGGGGGCGGAGGGGTGTGTGTGTGTGTGTGTGTGTGTGTGGGCGGATGGGTGTGTGTGTGTGTGTGTGTGTGGGCGGATGGGGGTGTGTGTGTGTGTGTGTGTGTGTGTGTGTGTGTCTGTGGGGGTTGGGTGTGTGTGTGTGTGTGTGTGTGGGCGGAGGGGTATGTTTGTGTGTGTGTGTGTGGGCGGAGGGGTATGTTTGTGTGTGTGTGTGGGCGGAGGGGTGTGTGTGTGTGGGCGGAGGGGTATGTGTGTGTGGGCGGAGGGGTCTGTGTGCTTCTGTGGGCGGAGGTGTGTTTGTGTGTCGGCCGAGGGGTGTGTGTGTGTGTTGGCGGAGGGTTGTGTGTGGGCGGAGGGGTGTGTGTGTGGGCGGAGGGGTGTGTGTGTGTGGGCGGAGGGGTATGTGTGTGTGTGTGGGTGGAGGGGCGTGTGTGTGTGGGCGGAGGGGCGTGTGTGTGTGTGTGTCGGGGCGGAGGAGTGTGTGTGTGTGGGCGGAGGGGTCTGTGTGTATGGGTGTGGGCCGAGGGCTGTGTGTGTGTGTGGGGGCGGAGGGGTGTGTGTGTGTTCGTGTGGGCGGAGGAGTCTGTGTACGTCTGTGGGCGGAGGTGTGTTTGTGTGTGTGTCGCCCGAAGGGTGTTTGTGTGTGTGTGGGCGGAGGGGTGTGTGTGGGTGGAGGTTTGTGTGTGGGCACAGGTGTGTGTTTGGGCGGAGGGGCATGTGTATGTGGGCGGAGGGGTGTGTGTGTGTGTGGGCGGAGGGGTGTGTGTGGGAGGAGGGGTGTGTGTGTGTGTGGGCGGAGGGGTGTGTGTGGGCGGAGGGGCGTGTGTGTGTGTGTGGGCGGAGGGGTGTGTGTGTCTGTGTGGGCGGAGTGTTGTGTGTGTGTGTGTGTGAGCGGAGTGGTGTGTGTGTATGTGCGGAGGGGTGTGCGAGTGTGTGGGTGGAGGGGTGTGTGAGTGTGTGTGGGTGGAGGGTCGTGTGTGTGTATGTAGGCGGTGGTGTGTGTGTGTGTGTGGGTGGAGGGGCGTGTGTGTGTGTCGGGATGGGTGTGTGTGTGTGTCGGTGGATGGGTGTGTGTATGTGTGTGTGTGTGTGTGGGCGGAGGGTCGTGTGTGTGTGGGCGGAGGGTTGTGTGTGTGTGGGCGGAGGGGTATGTGTGTGTGGGCGGAGGGGTCTGTGTGCGTCTGTGGGCGGAGGTGTGTTTGTGTGTCGGCCGAGGGGTGTGTGTGTGTGTTGGCGGAGGGGTGTGTGTGGGCGGAGGGGTGTGTGTGTGTGTGTGTGGGTGGAGGGGCGTGTGTGTGTGGGCGGAGGGGCGTGTGTGTGTGTGTGTCGGGGCGGAGGAATGTGTGTGTGTGGGCGGAGAGGTCTGTGTGTATGGGTGTGGGCCGAGGGCTGTGTGTGTGTGTGGGGGCGGAGGGGTGTGTGTATGTTCGTGTGGGCGGAGGAGTCTATGTACGTCTGTGGGCGGAGGTGTGTTTGTGTGTGTGTCGCCCGAAGGGTGTTTGTGTGTGTGTGGGCGGAGGGGTGTGTGTGGGCGGAGGTTTGTGTGTGGGCACAGGTGTGTGTTTGGGCGGAGGGGCATGTGTGTGTGGGCGGAGGGGTGTGTGTGGGCGGAGGGGTGTGTGTGGGCGGAGGGGTGTGTGTGGGAGGAGGGGTGTGTGTGTGTGTGGGCGGAGGGGTGTGTGTGGGAGGAGGGGTGTGTGTGTGTGTGGGCGGAGGGGTGTGTGTGTGTGGGTGTGGGCGGAGGGCCGTGAGTGTGTGTGGGCGGAGGGGCGTGTGTGTGTGTGGGCGGAGGGGCGTGTGTGTGTGTGGGCGGAGGGGCGTGTGAGTGTGTGGGCAGAGGGGTGTGTGGGTGGAGGGGTGTGTGTGTGTGTCTGTGGGCGGAGGGGGCTGGGTGTTTGTGTCTGTGGGCGGAGGGGAGTGTGTGTGTGTCTGTGGGCGGAGGAGAGTGTGTCTGTGGGCGGAAGGGTGTGTGTGTGTGGGCAAAGGTATCTGTGTGTATATGTCTGTGTGTCTGTGTGTATGCGGAGGGGTGTGTGGGTGTGGGCGGAGGGGTGTGTGTGGGTGGAGGGGCGGCGGGGTGTGTGTGTGTGTGGGGGCAGAGGGGTGTGCGTGTGGGCGGAGGGGTCTGTGTGCGTCTGTGGGCGGAGGTGTGTTTGTGTGTGTGTCGGCCGAAGGGTGTTTGTGTGTGTGTGGGCGGAGGGGTGTGTGTGGGCGGAGGTGTGCGTTTGGGCAGAGGGGTGTGTGCGGGTGGAGGGCCGTGTGTGTGTGTGGGTGTGGGCGGAGGGGTGTGAGTGTGTGAGCAGAGGGCTGTGTGTGTGTGTGGACGGAGGGGTGTGTGTGTGTGTGTGTGTGTGTG